>NC_069724.1:14325000-14625000 GCF_027358585.1 Pangasianodon hypophthalmus | reverse complement strand
CTTCTGCTCCCCAGACCTGCCTGACCCATCCTGATGCCCTACTTCTGGTTGGAGTTCTCATCAGTTGAGTTCGCTCGCTCCTGCTGGGGGTGGCCCCATATGGACGGCCTGAAGAACCGTTTGGTTGCTGGGGATGGTGCCACCTGGGGGCTGTGGAGATGGCTTGGGGATCACATATGGGGAGCTGTACTGTAATGGCTTGGGACTGCGATTGCTGTAATCGCTGCGAAAACTGTGATGAATTTACTGGTTGCACAATTGCACTATTTGTCCATATAGTACGCAATAATAGAAGGGAATTATTTATAATTGCACTATCCATTGCACCCAGATGAGGATGGGTTCCCTTTTGAGCCTGGTTCCTCTCAAGGTTTCTTCCTCATATTGTCTCAGAGTTTTTCCTTGCCACCATCACCTCTGGCTTGCTCATTAGGGATAAATTAAAAAAATATATATATATATTTTTGTGAATCCATTTATTTCTGTAACGCTGCTTTGTGAAAATGTCCATTGTTAAAAGCACTTTACAAATAAAATTGGATTTAACTGAATTGAATGAACAAAGGGTATCTAACATGCTTTTTGCTAACCCACTACTTTTGTTGGGGAAACACATTAGTAATGAAATGTTACTTTTGTTTAAACTTGTGATCCAAATAACAATAAGAAGGAACGAGGAGCAGTGTTAACAGTCCTTAGGTATGTGAGGATCAGATAAATGTTTTCATTATCACTGATTATACATTGAGGCAAATTATTTTTGGGACAAGCACAAGAATGAAAAATTTAAAGCAGTCTGTCACTAAATACTCGGTGGTTGGGAGATACTCTCTGGGACACCACAATCAAGTGTTTACAGGAACCTCTTTTTGTAATTTCCCATAGTTTGAGGGTCTTTTCATTTATTTAAATAAAAAAAAAAAAAATCAGTTATGCTGTCAGGACCAGCAGCCTTATGTGGGTGGATTAGGTTTTCTCATTTGCTATGGACAGACAAGAGCATCTGATCATTGGAAGGAAAGGTGGCCTTCTATGCAGGCATATCATTCAGTTCATCTGGAAGGGTTACACTGCTGTCACATGAACAATAACACATGGTGTTATTCTGAATTCTAAAATTGGTCTTCCACATTCCCTTTGTATGCATTCTGCCCTTGGTGGAATAGCTTTTATGGGAATTCTGATATCCTTGATTAGATTGATTGATGTTACTATCCACGATTTCACTGATTTTTTCACAAGCATCCAAATTCCTCTAATTGCAGCAGTGGTCCAAGTGTACACGGAGCTTACGATCTGCTGAATTTAGTTTTTGATTATATGTGTATACCACCCATACCACAGAATGGTCTCAATACATGTTTTACTGTGCTAGAGCAATTAGTTAAGTTTGAATGAAAACTTGCAGCCACACCAGCCCCTTGCAAATAAGATTGGAGTACCCTAGCTAAATAAATAAATAAATAAATAAAATAAAAAAAAGGCCCAGTAATCATATAAACAATTTATTTATTAACCTACCATGATGCCATAAATATCTCAATCCTCTTTAATCCTCCTGAAATATTGTATACTATAGCATCTTGGGTATATGCCACACATGATTAATACGTCAGAATTCGAATTCGAATACGTCATACCTGTTCAATTGAACTTTTCAGTTTGTTCATGTGGCTCTCAAAGAGGGGGAAGTGGGAGAAGAAAAACTCCTGGAACTTGCTGTTCTCATCTTCGTTGGGTGACAGGAGGAAGATGACTCCAATGGCTATCTTCTTCTTCCTTGCTACACCTAGGTTTGAGACACCACCCTCATCTGACATGTTAAAGCTCTCCTCCACAGACCTGTAAGACCAAAACACACAAAACAAAGCCACAGTGTAGTCTACTATTTTTGTCAGTCTGAACTCATTAAGTCAGTCGGGAGTGAATGATTTTATTGTTCTCCCAGCTGCACCACAGATCAAAGGACTTCCAAGAGATTTTCTCTTGTTTACCTTGTTCCAGGAGCACAGCTGGGCATTGTTTTTTAATTAAATTCATTAAATGAAGGAGGTCACGAAGCAAAGAAAGAAGCAAAGGATATGTGAATATGTCTTTGAGCAAGACTGTAAAGTGTCTGTGTGCATATTGCTTGCAGCATTCACACCATCGGGGGAAGACTCCATTTTCCAAGCTGGTGGTCTGACTACGTAACCAGCGGCGTTGGTAGCTACTGGCGCAGCTACTGGTGAGAGAAGAGCCGGGTGATGAGAATGGTGTGATCAGCAGACTACTCAGAGATGCTGCAGAAGGTAGTAAATAGAGATGTGAGTGAGTTTTTCAAGTTTGATACAGGTTGTATCACACACAGCACACAATTCTGCCTGAAATCCCCAAATTGTTTCTAATATTGGATTTCATCTAATATGGTAAAATCAAACAGTATTTATTCCTTACTCCAGTTAGTCAACTATAGCTAAAGAAACCACAGGAATAACTTCTAGTAATAGATTTAAGATATAGCCGTGTTAACCAATTTCCATATCATCTATTTATTATTAGTTTTAGAAATGTTCATGTGCTCAAGCCCTTTAAGTTTTTTTTTTTTTTTTTTTTTTTTTTTTTTTTTAAATATACCTAATCAACTCATGTTTATGGAACACCATAAACGCCATCAACAAATAGAGAAAATGGCACCATAGTGACCATCAAGAATAGAATGCTTTTCTTCAGCCACAACTGGGGCTTTTATCAAGGTGGAGGGAATAATGAATAGCTACAAATACCAGTCAATTTTAGTGCAAAACCTTGAGGTGTCTTCTCGTAAGCTGAAGATGAAAAGGAATTCATCTTTCAGCACAACAGTGACCCAAAGCATACATCCAAATCATCAAAGGAATGGCTTAACAAAAAAGATTTTGAATGACCTAGCCAGAGCCCAGACCTGAATCCAACTAAAGATCTGTTGGGGTGACCTGAGGCGAGCTGTGCACAGGAAATGCCATTACATTTTGATAGATCTAGAATTCTGCAAGAAAGCGTGGGGAAAAAATTGCCAAATCAAGATCTGCCATGCTGAAAGACTGTTACCCAAAAAGACTGAGTGGTCTAATAAAATCAAAGCGCTTCAACAAAGTATTAGTTTAGGGGTGTGCAGACTTAAACAACTAGGTTTTCGTTATTTTTTATTTTTTCCATAAAAAAAAAAATCTTCTGACTGCTTTTCACTTTATTTGTATACTTTACAATTTCACATTAAAGGTGGGAAAAGATCTGACATGACTTATCTTAGTTTCATTCTTACAAAAACCTTTATATAATATATATATATATATATATATATATATATATATATATATATATAAAAATGGTTTTTGTGTAGTAAAAGAATGAAACTAAGATAAGTCATGTCAGATCTTTTCAGGTCTATATATATATATATATATATATATATATATATATATATATATATATATATATATATATATATATATATATATATATATTACATACACAGTGGGGCAAAAAAGTATTTAGTCAGCCAGCAATTGTGCAAGTTCTCCCACTTAAAAACTCTCCCACTTGTCACCTACAAACAAACGCTCTCACAGACCTGTAACTTCTTCTTTAAGAGGCTCCTCTGTCCTCCACTCGTTACCTGTTTTAATGGCACCTGTTTGAACTCGTTATCAGTATAAAAGACACCTGTCCACAACCTCAAACAGTCACACTCCAAACTCCACTACGGCCAAGACCAAAGAGCTGTCAAAGGACACCAGAAACAAAATTGTAGACCTGCACCAGGCTGGGAAGACTGAATCTGCAATAGGTAAGCAGCTTGGTGTGAAGAAATCAACTGTGGGAGCAATTATTAGAAAATGGAAGACATACAAGACCACTGATAATCTCCCCAGATCTGGGGCTCCACGCAAGATCTCACCCCGTGGGGTCAAAATGACCACAAGAATGGTGAGCAAAAATCCCAGAACCACACGGGGGGACCTAGTGAATGACCTGCAGAGAGCTGGGACCAAAGTAACAAAGGCTACCATCAGTAACACTACACCCGCCTGGGACTCAAATCCTGCAGTGCCAGACGTGTTCCCCTGCTTAAGCCAGTACATGTCCAGGCACATCTGAAGTTTGCTAGAGAGCATTTGGATGATCCAGAAGAGGATTGGGAGAATGTCATATGGTCAGATGAAACCAGAATAGAACTTTTTGGTAAAAACTCAACTTGTGTTTGGAGGAGAAAGAATGCTGAGTTGCATCCAAAGAACACCATACCTACTGTGAAGCATGGGGGTGGAAACATCATGCTTTGGGGCTGTTTTTCTGCAAAGGGACCAGGATGACTGATCCGTGTAAAGGAAAGAATGAATGGGGCCATGTATCATGAGATTTTGAGTAAAAACCTCCTTCCATCAGCAAGGGCATTGAAGATGAAACGTGGCTGGATCTTTCAGCATGACAATGATCCCAAACACATCGCCCAGGCAACGAAGGAGTGGCTTCGTAAGAAGCATTTCAAGGTCCTGGAGTGGCCTAGCCAGTCTCCAGATCTCAACCCCATAGAAAATCTTTGGAGGGAGTTGAAAGTCCGTGTTGCCCAGCGACAGCCCCAAAACATCACTGCTCTAGTGGAGATCTGCATGGAGGAATGGGCCAAAATACCAGCAACAGTGTGTGAAAACCTTGTGAAGACTTACAGAAAACGTTTGACCTCTGCCATTGCCAACAAAGGGTATATAACAAAGTATTGAGATGAACTTTTGTTATTGACCAAATACTTATTTTCCACCATAATTTGTAAATAAATTCTTTAAAAATCAGACAATGTGATTTCCTGGATTCTTTCCCCCATTCTGTCTCTCATAGCTGAAGTGTACCTATGATGAAAATTACAGGCCTCTCTCATCTTTTTAAGTGGGAGAACTTGCACAATTGGTGGCTGACTAAATACTTTTTTGCCCCACTGTATATATATATATATATATATATATATATATATATATATATATATTTTACAAATTTGCTTTACAAAACATTAACAAATTTGCTTTACTTAAAGGTTGCTGAATGAGGCCAAATGTGCATTTAACAAAAAACTATACGATATAAGAAACAACACACAGACACACCTGATCTTGCAATGCCACTCTCTCTCTCATCGTACAGTCCTCGGGCAGGCATGTCCATAGGGTTACTGTGACCTATGAAGGAATTGAGCAAAGAAAGTGAGTTTGACACAAGGTAATAATGGTTGAGTGTTCCACAGCAAAGGGCATTAATACCCGCCACCACTATACCTCTACACTACAGTGCAGCCTACCACGCACATAGTGGGCCCAATACATCAGTCATGTGTGAATAACCTTTGTGTATTCCCATAGCATGCAGTGCTTAGAGGCCTTACGATGTGCATATGTATGTAGGGCAAATATATCAAACTCCAATGCCCTATTGCAACAATAAATCATCAATTTCAGTTCTGTTAATTCAAGGAAGAAGGTCTAATTTACTGCTTGAGTGGAATTCAACTCATTGGAATCTGAGTGCTAAACTAGCGTAATTACATAGAACTGATGTCACATATATGTATGTATGATAATGGTGGTTATATGTTCAAGCTATTTGGATAGAGTAGTTAATATCAACAGTCATTTATAGTATTGATTTTTATGCTCTTAGATCAGTCTCTGATAATGACTTATTGTTCTGCCTAGCCAGTTTAAATGGTACAATTACACCATACAGCCATAGCATTAAAACCACTGCCAGTTGAAATGAATATAATTATCTTGTTAAAATGGCACCTGTCAAGGGGTGGGATTTACTAGGCAAGTGAATAGTCAGTTCTTGAAGTTAACGTGTTGGAAGCAGGAAAAATGTGCAAGCGTAAGGAGCTGAGCAACTTTGACACGGGCCAAATTGTGATGGCTAGACGACCGGGTCAGAGCATCTCCAAAATGGCAGGTCTTGTGGGGTGTTCCTGGTATGCAGTGGTTAGTACCTAGCAAAAGTAGTCCAAGGAAAGACAACCGGTGAACTGGTGACAGTCATGGGCACCCAAGGCTCACTGATGCATGCAGGGAGCGAAGGCTAGCCCGTCTGGTCCGATTCCACAGAAGAGCTACTGTAGCACAAGTTGCTGAAAGGTTAATGCTGGCTATGATAGAGAGTTGTCAAAACACACAGTGCAATGCAGCTTGCTGTGTATGGGAATGATACTCTGGGCAATGTTCAAAAATTGTTCAGAAATGGTTCGAGGAACATCACAGAGAGTTCAAGGTGTTGACTTGGCCTCCAAATTCCCTAAATCTCAATCTGAGAGTCTGTGGGAAGTGCTGGACGAACAAGTCTGACCATGGAGGCCCCACCTCACATCTTACAGGATCTGCTGCTAACGCCTTGGTGCCAGATACCACAGCACACCTTCATAGGTCTTGTGGAGTTCATGTCTCGATAGGCCAGAGCTGCTGGCACAAGGGGGACCTACACAATATTAGGCAGGTGGTTTTAAGGTTATGACTGATCGGTGTACCGTGCTGCACTTCCTCTAAAGTCAAAGCTGACTTTCCGCCATTCATATGCTGTATAACTAATGAGCAAGACAGCATGTCACTCAGCCAATACTCGAGAAAGGCAGAGGCATGAGAGCAATTCATAAGCTAGTTTATATCCTCACTCCTGGCATCGATTTGTGTAGGGTAGTACAGGTAAAAGAAAGGGAGGGAGGGAGAGAGGAAGTAAAGAATCAAAAAGAGATGAGGGAACCTTACATGACGCTAATAGCCAAAAAGAAGAAGAAATATCAAAAAAAAAAAAAAATAGTGAGGATGAGCAGCTTTTATGGAGGTGGATGAAGATGATAGTACTGTAAGATATTTTATGGCATGCATTCGCTAGTCACAAATATCTATGTGCTGACTACGCATAATGATCCACTTGCCCTAGCTTCACACACCCAAACACAGAGCGCCAACCTGAAAAGAAAGAGGCACTCTTGATGAGTCGGAGAGGGCCCTGCTCAGAGAAGGCCCGACGAGGGCTGCACAGCTGAGAAAATCCTGTGCAGGGTAATGTCCACAGATAACAGAAATGGGTAGAACATTGGGAGTAAACATTAGAGAGGATGACACAGAGACAAAGAGAGAGAAAGACACAGAACCAGATTAGTCAAGCAAAAAGACCTAAGACATGAGAATACATCCAAGGCAACTGGAACATAACAGCACTTTAACACAAACAGAGCCCTACCAAATTCATGCTTATTCATAATTTCACAGGCTTTTAAAAGAAAAAAAGGGGGGAATAAAATCACAGCAAATATAACACAGAATTGTAGTAGAAGCCTATCCTACCTCAGTGGTTGAATGTAATAAGAGTGACCGGCTATGGTCCTAGACATGAAGTGGGTCTGTGAATTCATCAGACTGATAGGCAGTATCATGCTAGTTTTACAAGAGGTGGAAGAATGAAGGACTCACACTGGCAGTGTAAATGGCTGCCTCTTCTGTAACGTGTTTGCAAATGGTTAATTCCAACCTACAGTTTCCATGTGCACTGCTTTTGGGAATTGTGCAACTAGCTGATTATACATACTTTGCACAATGTTCTCACACAAACTTAACCTGGATGCAAGCTATGGGGACCACTTATAGTACCTGTTAATCAATCAACATTAGGCACTTGAACGTTTCCATTCATCCAGAATGGCATTGCATGTCAGTGAAAATTTTCCCTTAGACTCCACTCAAATGATGCTCAGCTAATATTAAGGGGCCGCATGGTGCCAAGAAAACATTCTCAACACCATTACACCACCAAAAACTGCTGAACTATTGACACAAGGCAGGTTGGTTCCATTAATTCCTGCTGTTTATACCAAATTCTGACCCTGCATTTTGCAGCAGAAATTGAGATTCCTCAGAACACGCTAAGTTTTTCCAATATTCAACTGTCCAGTTTTGGCAGGCGTGTGCCCACTGTAGTCTCAGATTTCTGTTCTTGGCTGACAGGAGTGGAACCCGATGTAGTCATCTGCTGTTGTATCCCATCCTAAAGCCCTCATGGTTTGATGTGTTATGCATTCTGAGATGCTTTTATCCTCACCACAGTGGAACAAAATTGGTTACAGTAGCCTTTGTCATTCTCCTCTGACATTTCTTAACAATGAGGAATTGCCGCTCATGTTTTCTGGGTCCCCGCCCCCCGCCCCAACAATCTATGTAATCTCTATACTGTTGTACATGAAAATCCCAGCAATTTCTGAATTACTCAAACCAGCCCATCTGGCACAAACAACCACGGCATGGTCAAAGTATACATATACATATATATATACATACACATACATATATATATATATATATATATATATATATATATATATATATATATATATATATATATATATATATATATATATATATATATAGCGACACAAGCGGGTAAAGTTACAGCAGAGGATTGCCTCTCCTCAGCCCATTGACTTATAACAGAAACCCCATAACGTGCTGTGGGTTTAGTGGGGGGTAATTGAGAATGAATGGGGGAAAGTCACGTGAGAGGAGGCAATGGCTCCATCGCGCTATAATTGGATATGATCGGTTATAATTGGATGTGATAGGTTCGTTCAATAAATCCCGCCTCTTGTTTTCGTGCGAGCTCTCGGCCTGAATGGACAAAATGATGGTGTTAATGACTAATTATAAAGTAAGTAAACAACTCACCCGCTTAGATATCACTGCTTTGTGTCACGTCAAAAATTAAAACGGCCTGAAAACGTGATGACTGTTAGTTTTTAGTGGGCATTCAGCTTGATGAAATGAAAGATATATCTTCGGGTCTGTGCTTGTGTTTACAGAGCTTTTATGACGATGACCCGAAAATAAGTTGACTATTAAAAAGAACAGCTGAACATCAGTTCACAAATAAAAAAATATTAGTAACACTTTACAATAAGGTGTCATTTGTTAACACTGGTTAATGTGTTAACTAACATGAACAAACAATGAACACTTATTACAGTATTTATTAATCTTTGTTAACATTAGTTAATAAAAATACAGCTGTTCATTGTTAGTTCATGTTAGTTCACAGTGCATTAACTAATGTTAACAAACACGTTTGATTTTAATAATGCATTAGTAAATGTTGAAAATAACATTAAATAAGATTAATAAATGCTGTAGAAGTATTGTTCATTCTTAGTTCATGTTAACTAAAGTAGTTAACTAATGAACCCTTATTGTAAAGTGTTTCCAAAATATTGTTCAAATTGTTACTGCAATAATTGTTACTTTAGTTATTATTTTGGAATAAATGTAAAAATGCATAAAAACACTATGAAATGTATAATTAGTATTAAAAATATTAAATTAAAAAAATAAATAAATAAAATACAAAATAGAATTATATTTGTTCTCTCTTTTTTATGTAATGTTTATATATGCCTCCTCATTTTAAAACACCACGGCACGCCACTGATATACACATATACACAATTTTCTGAGCCCTTCTTTAAGATTGTTGGCTAAATTCGCAGCACTAACAAAGAGCACTCATAAGAAAAATAAACAGAATTAAAACAATGATAAGCACAAATACATCGAAAGCAGTCAAGGTTGTGCCATAAGATGCCAGTTCATAAGCAGTTGTGGTCTGACAAACAATGACTCAAGCACATTGTTGGGAAATTGCAATGGTGAAGATACATAAAAGATATATGACAGTTATAAAAGTTATGATACTCAATCAGTATCTATGGTGCAGCTGAAATCACAAACAACTAACCAATAACCAAATATTCAGACACTGAATCTGTGGAAACTATACATGTGATTCATGCTCAGAGAGAAGTTAAATCTGCTCTCTCTCTCTCATCAACAGAAAACTGTTATATTATTTCTAAGTTATTATTAAGGCTTCATAAATCTGTTTTACATCAATTAAATACAGATATAATATGTGCCTGCATGTGGAAAGATAAAAGCTTTTACTTGACGATCAGGTTTATTGCAAAAGCTGCAAGATCCTACAATTAACAGACCTCATTTATCAATCATTAGGTAAAGTTATGTTTAAATGTTTTCATGTTCACAAAGAGTGCCTTTTGATCTTGCAATCCTTTTGATCTTGAGTTATGCAGCTCAGCCACTGCAGTGTGTCGGCTACCACAGACATGCGCTTACTCTGGCATTTCTCATCAGGGCTCGCAAAATTGCTAGCCCGACGTCCCAGGGCTATTGTGTCATCCAGTCGGGCTACCAAAATGTATTTCTGCCCTGCCCGTCGGGCTAGCTTATAGGGAGGAAAAATATTGCAATGCTTTTGCATTCTCTCACAAATTTGGTCGGGTAATTTTGTATGCAATGTTCGGGCATCGGGGAGCCACTATCAATATGTGGGGTATTGAAATCGTGTTTGAATGCGCGCTCGCTTTCAACTTTCACTTTCAATTCGCGATCGCGCGAACTGTGTATCAGTGACGCTCGTCCTGTCAGTCATTACTATCCTCACGTGACAAGTGAAATCTCCTGCAGCAAGCTTAAACATGTGATAGAGATTGCACGCGCAGTGGAGAAAATCGCGGATAGTTGTGTGTGTTGATAATTCAGTCTGTGTCAGATTCTGAATCTGAAATATGTTCTATATTGTTTTTACAAGTTCATAGAAATTTCAGTTCAGTTAGAACCTAATATTTGTATTGAAGATTGTAATTTGATTATTTTATACGATTGTTATTTGTGTTTTGAAAATGTTTTTGATTGATGTTTTGTCTCCTTTACAATATTCTACATTAAAAATAATGCCTTTTTTTTTAATTTTTTTTTTTAATTTGGGCTACTTAATTTCGGGCTACCAAAATCTGTGCTTGGGCTACCAGGGATTTTGAAATTTTGCGAGCCCTGCTCATCATGTCCTAATTAGACAGCAAGTATTGTTTGATTGTTTGTCACAGTTTACGGAGTTCTTTTGGATCGCTTTCTGTAAAATCATTAATATGAAATTACAAACTTTCTTTAAATTTGTGGGTGCAACTGAAATAATTAAGCTATTTAAACTTGACAACATAATCCATATACAACATTCGTTATTCATTAACCTGTGCCAATTATACAATACAAACCCCATCAATCAAGGTTCTCAATTAGTGAGACTCCTTATACATAAATTTATACAAACTCTGAAGCTCTCATAGTCTTCTCATAGGATAGTCTTTCCGAAGTACCTGGATTTCCATGAATACCACGTTTCTTGTGTAAATGCTCCTGCAACAACGTATAAATAAATTGTTTAAGTGATAAATGAGGCCCATTGTGTGTAAAGATTACCTATGCTCCCCAGGAAACCACTGACCACAGTGTTCTGATCTGGCCTGAGAGCCCTTGAGTCTTGATTGATGAACTCCAAACTGTCTTGCAGCCTGCAAATAACATTAGAAAAATGTCAGATGCACTGAAAATGTGTGCACGAAGAAGAAAATATGAGCAGCACTTACGTGTTTAGGCTACCATACACACTGCTGCCCGTCCGTGCTGTAAACACTTTGCTAAGCATCAGCTGTGGGGGGGATCTGCAGATGAACACAAAGACAGCAAGACAGAGACCGAGCAAGAAAGAGAAAGAGTGTGTGTGTGTGTGTGTGTGTGTGTGTGTGTGTGAGTGTGTGAGAGGGAGAGAGAGAGAGTGAGAGAGAGAGAGAGAGACATATAGACATTTAGACTAAATGTGTCCGCCTTTCCAGCCAAATAATACCACATCACTATGACCCTGTACTCATTCCTCCAATAAATTCTTCAATACAATGACTTTCTTCCTAACCGAATCTGATGGATTTTCAGAGTAGACCCTTTGTAGCTCATCGCCACTGAGCCAAACATCATCTCGCCCAGCATATTTGGGTCCGATGAGCAGCGTGAAGCACCCTGAGGACAAGCAAGAAAGAAGGCAAAAAGACCATCAACTTCCATTACACTGAGTGGGTAACCGCTTAGAATCCTCAACTCACACTCTGCCACAAACATACTGCACATTCAGCATTAAAATGAGGGAAAAAAAAACAAAAAAACCAAAAAATACTCTGTTAAGTCACAGTATGTACCAAACTGTGCAAAAGTCTTAGGCACCCTATTTTTTTTAGTACGAACTTTGTTATAGATTTTTATTTTATGACTTCTACATTACTGATTCAGTACAAAAACCTTTTAGATTTCCAAACATTAGTTTTCCAGCACAAAATTAAATGTTACAGAAAAAAATTTGTATGTCAGTAAAGAAAGCAGCATATTACATAAGAGACAAAAAAAACATAATGAAGGCTACTGGGTTTTACAGCAAAAATAAGAAACAAGTGTGACAGTCAAAGTCTCCAGAAGAACTGCGGCTGGTTCTGCAAGACGCTCAGTAAAACTTACAGCTAATATCCTTATAAAACTGCACAAATTGTACCTGAGACTACTATTTTTTTTTTTAAGGCAAAGAATTGTCACACCATTGACTTTGTTTCATTTATTACTGTTTACTGCTCTTTATAGTATTTTTTTTATGTACAAACATTTAATTTCATTATTTTTGAAGGTATCTTTGCTCTACAGCATTTCTTTGTATGTGCCTATGACTTTTGCACAGTACTGTATGTCTCATCTGCTCTGATGCCCAAAAATAAAGAGCATCCACATTAAAATCTTACCATTTAAAATAAGAATCCAAAATCCATATACATATAAAATGGGCTCTGCCACTAATACAAACACTTCAAGGTCAGGGGGGAAGCACTGTGACCTGCTCACCTGGAAACGACTTTGGTCCATGGGCTCAGAGGCACAGGAAGAACTGCTGTCCAGAGAGCTGGAGCTTCCACCTGTTGGCCTCAGTGGACAACACTTTCTGAACATTTTAGCTTGAGACTCACTACATGTTTTCTAAAAAACATAAGTGCAGAAAAGTTAGCATAAAGATACATATCTGTGGTTCGCTGAGTTAATGCATCACAGTGGGTCATTTTGATTTATAAGGAGAAAACCTCCGAATACCATCCTCTCTACAAAAATATACTCTCTCTCAAACAGTCTGTATGTTAAGACAAAATATACAATGATATATTAAGAATAGAAATGGAATAGATAAGATTTTTATATTATGTAAGATTTTCATATTAAGTGATCAACTATATAATTGCAGCTTGATACTCAAAATAAAAACAAAATAAATAAATAATAGATTTTTTAAAAATTTAGTAAGTTAATAAACAAATATACTTTACAGTTTTGTTTTGGCTTAGAACAAGGTGTGAATAGAGAACTGAGGTCATTTGATACACATGCTTTCTTCTACTTCACTAATGGCACATGTCAAACAAACGTCTATTCAGGCACTGATCAAGCACACAAAAGTAGCCGAGCATGTGATCCACAATCATATGACTTCCACAACTCGTGAACTGCTTACTCGCCCCATAGTCAACTGCCCTCTCTCATGCTCCCTCACTCTCTCACACAGGAGATACAAGATCCTCTGGCAAAGCATGTCATGTGAATCCAGCCACAGTATGTCTCAGAGCTGTTGATTTCTCACACCCCCCACTCAATCACATGCATTACACAGGTTGTTGAGTGCAGTGAAATTTAGCTCAAGAGCAGTGTATTTTATCCAAAGCTGTTATACTTAAACTTTATAATACAACCCACTCAGCAAAGCGCATTCAAAACTAATCAGTTTGCAACCTATAGTACATGAATTACAAATTTATGCATAACAGTTTAAATTTACTATATATTTATGTGCATTGCATAAATTAATCCCATGTTTAACACTTTAATATGCCACATGTAACTGGCTACATACATGGGCCAACTAAATATAGGTTTTGTTTTGTTGTTTTTTACTTAATTTATACATGTAAATAGCCCTCAGTAGGTACCACTTGTAAACACTGAAGAATGCTATTATAAATAGAGATAAGGGCTCTGGCTCAAACTGGTCAGGATTTCTGTCCAATGCTAAGAGCAAGCTAGCAAAGGGGGATTGAGGGGATGGAGGTTACGGATTCTCACCATGACTGAGGCTTCCTCCATGCCTCTCTTCTTAGTGTCGGAGTCGAAGAGGATATGTCGGCCTCGTCTCTCGCAGTCTTGGTAGACAATAAGGCGGATCTGGCTGGGCTCCAGCTCTGGGGATGGCCAGCTGCTGTAAGGCAGACAAGGTTGTGAGGAAGAACACAGCACTGAGCCAACACACAGCAGCTATGCTTTAAACACACTTCAGCCCATGCCTCTTCTTCCCTCCCAGTCACCCACAGGGGGAAGGGGGAAAAAAAAAAAAAGGAAAAAAAAAAAAAAAAAAAGGGACATACGGACTGCTGACTAATAACCTTGCACGACTCATTAGCTGGCATAGTTGGGGGCCCACTGGTAGCCATTTTCGACATTCTAGCAATTACTGCCATAAAATGAAGAGGCTCGCTCAGGAAAGAACAGCAGCTGCAGTATATGAAAGGAGATAGGGTTAAAATCAGAGTTGTACTTAAGCTCACACATTCCATTTAAATTTTAATTTCTTTCAATCGTTCAACTAATCGGTCATTCATCCAGAAGACAGAAAAATGTACATCATAGCAAAGAGAAAACATGTTCCTTTTCATTACAAGTAGGAAAGCACTTGAACTTTAAATTAGGGCACATGCGTAGTTGAGATTTTTTTTTTGCCCAGAGAGAACTTCAGCTTGAGGTGCACTGAAAAATGCTCAGTGTTGTTTCTGTGAAGAGCTGATTAGATCAGGTTTGTCCAATTAATATACATTCCTTAAGTAAAACACTCAACATAGCACAGTTGTCAGCCTTATTTCACTCACTCTAACCACCAGGGGTGGTGTCTAACACCTAGATATACTCTAATGCGTGTGTGCATGTGACATGCACTTCAACAAAGTAAAGAAGTGGAGGTATTTGCAATAAATATAGTATAACTTAGTTATACTCTGTAATATAGTCTGACTTGCCTTGTGCGCATGCTGGATCGCACATAGATCTTGGAGCTATCCTGTGCAGTTTGTAACTACAGCTACTGTTTTTCTATCCTCCAAAGTCTCCTTTTTCTCTTTCATTTCTCTCTGCAGCATGCTATGTAGCCATTTCATGCTCTGTTGGAGCCCTTTGAGCTTGTGACTCGCTAGCTTAAGGTGCAAATATACTCCACTTTCAATGCATGTGTGTGCACTCAGACAATACACAAGCAGCACTGTTCACACATTCTCCTGCATATCTTATGTACATCTGGAGGATGACTAGATGGCAGAACCAAATTTCATGCACAGCAATGTTAACGACACTGATGAGCTCAGTTTCTCAAACTTTCTGCAGTGGATGTGATTGTTGTCATTGGGCCGCATCTAAAATCAAAAACTCACACATACAACTATGTGGCCATTGCCCCAGAACACCTGAGATTTACCTTCCTTGGGCAGGCAAACAGTTCAACGTTCTACCCTTCGGGCAATCTCTAGCCCCACGGGTGTTTCCAAGACACATGCACGCTGCTTTGTCACCTCTCATGGGCAGAGGTTTTAGGATCCTCCTTTATTTATCCACCAGAGAACAGGCCACTCAGGACACATACAATCTCTTCACATACCTTTCAAAGATCGGTCTAAAAGTGAACTCACAGAAGAGCTCAACACCAAATCAAATCACACAGTTTATCACCACAGTGCTAGATTTTAGTGAGGATGATAGCCACCCTTGTGGCGTGTAGCAAATATCATAACACTCTGCCAGCAAGACATAAGCAGGCCACTTGAATACTGAATACTGGAATTTTTGACTGCAGGTGCAGCAGTTAACAATTCCCTTACACCTGTTGGAACTAAGGTAAGATGGGTCAGAGATGAGTCATTAGCCTTTGGCTGACCCCCAGGTTCAACCCCACAATGAGAAGACAGAACACATCAAACTACTAGGATTGAGGGTGGCCTTTCAGACCCTCAGGCTCTCGAGATACCTACTGGAACGGCACAACGGTGCAGTGCATTACTGCAGAATCACGTAAAAATCCACCGTCCAGCAGAATTTTCATGATTGCTGCAGTTCATGACTATACAGCTAGTAACATTATTACACTCTCCTGTACTATACTTAAACCACAAATGGTGGAAATGCTCTCCTTTCTTTGTAGACTAAGGGTTCTAGATTACATCATTCATTGAGATATTTTTAAAATGGAAAATTGTGAGCAGGGAAAAATCTATATCACGCAAGCCGGTTTCATAGTATAGCCCATAGTTGCAGGGCAAAGTATCGCTACAGTAATGACACCACCGATGTGTCACTGGACGAATTTCTTGTTACCATTCTACATTGGCATGGCAAATAAAAATGCCAGATTTACAAAAGTTTCTGTAGTGGTGATTTTCTTTGTAATGCATATGTTGATAAATGCATATGTTGATAAATGCCAGTGGAGGCATCACAGATGGGAGGAGTTGAAGTTATCGAAAACCACAAGTAAGGCGCTGCTGATCGAGACGGAGGGCAGGGTGTTGATATCTTGGCCAATGACTACAGTCTTACTGGTGCCTAGTGTCAATCCAAACTCAGTACAGGCCTTGGAGCATCTCTCTGATGAGGACTATTTTGACTTTGGATTGTGTGTGAAGACAAGCAAAGTTGAAGCATTTGTCATCTGAAGGAAATCATGTAGACTGTGGACCTTTCTGACCTGAAGCAGTTCTGTACCTGATTCTGGATAGCCATGGTCTGCCAGTGTCTGCAGTCTGGGGAGGACATCTCGAGTGAACACTATCCCCATTATGTTAAGGTGTGTTATCCATTGGTAGCTGCCCATCTGTTTGAACACGGTCATGAACTTCAAATCCCACGTTGTAATAAGTAGTCCATTTCGCATCGTGCCATCATATCACCCTGAAGTGCATTACTTGTGTATAGCAGTCTGAAGAGTGTTATTCCACTTATACCAGAGCAAAGAATTTAAAGCACCATAATTGTTGCAAATCCTGTGCAACCAAGACTCCTTCTATAAATGTTAAGCAAATTTCTCCTAAAAAGAAAAAATTTCACCACATAAATGATTGTACATTTTAATTTGTTAAACACCACCACACAGAAACAATAATGCATTAATAGAGCGCAAAGACAAAAGTGCAGTAATATAAACCTATCAAAGGCAGCTTACATTGGAGAGTTCAAAACTACTATGCAATTTCAGAAACATTTCTCAAGTGGAAAAGCCATTTTATTAGAGAAAAAGAAAACTGCTCTTTTGGTGTATTTTTGAATCACAACTCATCCCAACATACACCGATGTCAAAATGGGGAGCTTCTATGCAAACTGCATAAAGGTTAGCAGGTCTGCAGAGGGAGGTCAAAAGTTGGCGCTCAGCTGCCTTATGAGCTCCACTCCGGATTTTCTCTCTGGGTTGATTCCCGTAGACAAGCATCAGTGTGTGTCCACACAGACCTCCTCTGCAGTTCAGCCTGTGGCTGCAAGCTGCACAGTTTCCCATGTACCACAGCTGGGAGGTACCGCATGAGGCTTATGAGTTGTGTACTGGTTAGGAGAAACTAACGCACTACGCATTAAGATGCATACACCAAAAAAATATACATGTAAACTTCTGTAGTGTCTACATCTTAACAGAGAAGCAGCAGCTTTTTTTTCCCCCCAAAACATTTGATGGTTACTACCCAACCCCACACTAGGGCTGGGCAATGTCTAAATATAATTAGAAAACAATTCTCCTAATTTTTCACCCCTTCCAATTTCTCTCAATACTTAGCTGTATGGATAACAGATTTTCCTCAGACAGTACATCTATGTCAGGTAAAGTTGCCTCAAGGCAGTGAAAAAAAACTGCTGCTGCTGTAGCCTAACAGCTCACCACATTGCAATCCACCTTTTAAAATATCATAACATAATATAAATTGTAATAGTAAGTTGTCCTAATTTTATGTGAAGTTGGCTGCAAGACAATCAGAAAGCAGCAGCTTTTAAAAACACTGCAACCAGTGTTCCCCCCCGTCATGATTACAGTGGGAGCCTTCTGTTGCTATGGTTAGAGTGTACTGTGGCATGAGCAGTATTTTTATATCAGCAAAAACAAAGGGGGGTCTAGGCAGCACTTTTCCATGCAAAAATGCTACGATCTCCATTTATTCTTTTCCCCCCATGTAGCGTGGGCGATTATCACCTGTCAAATGTTGATGATTAGATTACATTGCCCTATCACGGGATTTACCAGACGGTTTAAAATGTAACTGCTGCAGCAGAGGAATATTTTATTTTGTCTAGATTATCACTGTCATATAAACTATCTGTAAAGTGTTACATGTGACACTATGTTGTAGATGTTTTGTTTTTTCTTACATTCAACTGGGAAAAAAGGGCTATTTTTGACTGAACCTTTTTGGTGACATCCCTGTTCAAAATAGGTAACTGATGTCAGCTACACTATATGGCCAAACGTTCATATGCACATTTTGAACATCCCATTGCAGATTTAGACCCTCTTTTGTTGTTAAAATAACCTTCACCCTTCCGGGAAGGCTTTCCACTAGATTTTGGTGGAAGTACAAGAGAGCAAAATTGGCCATGCTCTCTGGGTGGGAGGGGTGTCATACTCTCTCTCCCCTGTCTATCAGAGCTACACTAGCCAATTGTGGTCATCTGTGAGCTCATGCATGCAGAAGGGAGCAGATAGCACTTTCTTCCAAGTGTGTTACACCGTCTCGTGACACTGCATGAGCAGCAGTTCTAAAAGCTGGCTTCATGTGGTTTGGAGGAAACGTGATAGTCATTGCCCTGCCCAGTTGGTAGTTGTCATCACATATCAAATTAGAGAACCTATTTTTTTTTATTTTTCTATTATTTATTTATTTATTTATTTATTTTATATGGACTGGTCTTATGGTGCTGTGATCCAAATTTCATAATGACTGGACATAATTTGTAAGAGAAGAAGCAAAACAAATGTTTTCATTGAATTTCAACATGACGACTCCCTATTTGACAGGTCACAAATTCCTTACATGTCGAACTCTCGGCACCTTCCAAGGAATCAAGAGTAAGAAGAATCATGATTGCAGGTTAAGTGGTTCAAACGTTATGAGCAGTTTTAATCATTTGTGAATTATAGCACCCCAGAGGGGATTTAGACAAAACCTCTTGAAGTTCCTAAGGACAAGGTCACTAACTCATCTCTAAAGCTTGGTGAAAATCTATCATGCCCTTACTTCCTGTTTAGTGACTTTGCCAACAAATTTGTTTGTGCATTATGGACAAACTGTCCATCATATCAAAAATCTGACAAACACATTGGTCTCCTAATTCTCACTTTCAAATTTCTAGGTTATGGGAAATAAATTTGCAACAGAAGTGAAAAAGCAGCTTTTGTTAAAAATTAAAATTGGCCAACTTCCTGTTTGAGGAATTACAAATTTTTTTACATCAACTGCACCATCATGAAAATCAAGACAAACAAGAGTCTTGAGCTGATGTTGAGCAGCTTTAATTATTAGCAATTTTACAAATCTGAATTATAGCACCACCTAGATGTGAATTTAGACAAAATATCTTGGAAACTGTTAAGGCAAGGTTCTTCCATTATCTACAAAGTTTGGACAGAAAACATCTCACCGTTGCTGCAATATGCTCTCAGTTTTTTTTCAAGCTGGTCTCTATCGTGAACTTACAGCCTGAGAATCAGTTATTTAAATCCAACCCCACCCCTACTGAAATCTGTAAGATGAACTGTCTTCTAACTCTTGTATTGTAGGAGCACATCATGACTCAAACACACATGCACAGAACAAACATGCTTATTGGCAATGTGAAAAAAGAAATGATGCAAAGGTGAATATATGGTGAAAAAATGTTTGTTTCAGTGATTATTTAAAAAAAAAAAAAAAAAAAAAAAAAAAAAAAAAGTTAACCTACCTTTTTAATACAGATGAAAATTTCTTTCAGATTGGCCAGGCTTGGGTTACTCTATTCTGTTACACTTACATGCAGCCTAATAATCTGTTAAATAGAATATTGATAACCATGTAACCTTCACAGCCTATTACTTTACAGTCAAAATCGGTGCCCGTGTTCTGTGCAGGAACATTTAGGTCATGATGCTCTCCGTCGGGAAAAAAATATTGTGTAGGAGACAACAGTTGATGTTACAGATTTTAATCTATTTAAAATAACAGAGATTGTATACGTGATGTGATGGCAGACTTTGGTACCCTGGGCCCATTTTCCCAACTGACATCCAGGCAGATACAAGGCATGGACAACTGACACTTTGAGGCAGAT
The DNA here is from genome assembly GCF_027358585.1 of Pangasianodon hypophthalmus. Taxonomy (NCBI): domain Eukaryota; kingdom Metazoa; phylum Chordata; class Actinopteri; order Siluriformes; family Pangasiidae; genus Pangasianodon; species Pangasianodon hypophthalmus. The sequence goes on along the minus strand of NC_069724.1, from coordinate 14,604,702 downwards.
ACAGGACAAGGACTGAACTAAAACGTTAACACACATCTCTCTCTCTCTATCTCTCTCTTGCTGTGTGCATCCTCACAGCCTGGCCTCTCCCTCCTGCTCGTTCCAATATTCTTTAAGTCAACACTACAATTCAAATATAAAGTAGTGGCAGAATTCACTGTAACAACCATACTAGCACCAGAATCATAACCACATATATACCTAACACTAGAGTTTTATGCATTTGGCTTAATTGAAATCAAACAATAAAAATAGCACGGTCGTACTCACTTAATACGTGTGAAAAAAATACACCTTACTGAAGGAAAGTAAGCCACTAAATAAACCTAACAAACTAAATAAACGCAGCACTTCGTGCTTCTCAACGTCATGAGAGTCACCAACGCTCTCACAGTAGCACTGAGTTTGGTGCCCGTGAAAGCCACACTCTAACTGGTTAGTCCAGTCAAACACATTTAAAGGGATCACAGACTGTTTAACACGCATGTCTATCTTGGTTGAGAACAGACACACACCCATGACTCACTTTTCTTGGTGATGTATGCACACAAATGCACAGACATGCACAGACGCACGTGCATATGCACGCACACACAGCCCAGGGTCCAAAAGTCTGCCATTTTCCGAGTGTGCAGTTTTTGGTAGACTGTATTTTTGCCCCAAATGTATTAATTAGAAGAAAAAGAAAAAAAAAAACTTGGCAAATGTATTCCAATATTGACCAAGAAAAAACATTTCTTATGAAATCTGAGGGGTGGTCAGAGTGTCCTACTAACTATGTATTGTTCAGGTCACAGAAATTTAACTTTGCATTCAGAAGATTTTTTAGTACATACATGCAATAGCCTAAAATTTAATTGCCCCATAGTGGCCAAATGTTTTGGCCATTCAAAACTGTTTTAGTAGGATTTTCTCAAGAAACTGCTTTCTAGTTTGCATAGTTTATGCTGATCAGATGAATGGCGTAGGACTAATGTGAAAAAGAAGGGTTTTTGCTTTTAAAAGAAAATTAAAGATGACAAAGTATATCCAAAAGTAATTAAATAGCATATGGCAAAATATGCAAGTGGATGCAGAATTCCTTACTCTATTCCCTACAGTTGTGAAGATATAAACCAAAAGGTAAATTTGTTTTATCATGCCCCTTCTGGTGGGTATGGGTCATTTCATTTGCCCATGTAGAGGGTGGGATATTGGGCCTAACTAACAAATTTGGTAATATTCCAATTATAACCCTATCTTATAGCTGTTTAAGTAAATTAGGATCCACCAAATTACAATTTATTGACATGTGGTGGCCATATTGTTTACAAATATCAACATGTTTTTGATAATTATTGAGGGTCACTCTGCTGAGTAGTTTGTCACAACTTGACACTCACAACTGTAAAGCTAGGACAAAAATCCTAGTTCTCAAATGTAGGTTTAAAAGCAGTTGAAGCAAGCTGCTTCTTGTAAAAAGGAATGTTTTGGAAGTCACCATTTGTTGAACTTCGATTTGGGGTATAATCTGTCAGGCACTCTGCTAAATACGCATGTGCTGTAATTGTCAGTGGTTTAAAAATTAATAAAAGCACTATAAAACTGATTCTGGATGCCACAGGTAACCAGTGCAATTCTTTATGAATGGGAAATGATAAGACCTCTGATATGATAGTTATTTCGAGTTAAGAGCCGAGCAGCTACATTCTGTACTCATTGTAAAGGATAGTTTTTGTTTTTTTTTTGATAGAAATGTTCAAACTTTAGCGATGTTTCTTAGATGATAGAATGCAGATCTGAGATCTGAATCAATTGTTACACCAAGACTTCTAACTTCTTTTTTAAATAGATAGGGAGAGAGAACCCAAGTTGTCCAGTATGTGCATAAAATAAATCCTTGTGGAACTCCATGCGACATCATAGTACTTTGATGAATGACTTCCCAGGCTGACACAGAACCATCTGTCAGAGAGATCTAAACCATTTAAGCTCTAGTCCAGCAAGACCTATCCAGTGTTCAAGTCTGTGTAGAAGAATATTATAGTCTACAGTATCAAAAGCTTCACTAACGTTAAGGACTACAAGTATGGATGAACACTCAAATAGCACTTAACCACAGATAATTTAACACTCTGACCAGGGCAATCTCTGTGCTATGATTAAATCTGATTAAATTCCAGACTAGAATTTTTCAAAAGCATTATTAGTGGCTAAAAAAAAAATCCGAACAGCTTCCTCTAAAATTTTACTTAAAATGGCAAATTAGATATGTTAGATTGGTCTAAAATTACTTATAAGAGCTGAATTTAGAGGGTACGTTTCATTTTCTTGACTACAGTTTAATTATATTAATAGGAGAAAACATGCATAACAGACACAGGTCATAGAAATAGTCATGGAACTAATGTTTGTTTGGGTAATGCTTTGTCAAATCACTACTTTTGTTTCAAAATGAGAAGCAAAGTCATCACATATTTGGGTTGAAGCAAGGGATTTTCTGATTTGTGGTGGATATATGAGTTTGTCTGACAGAAAAAAAAATACTTTGGCATTTCCCTTGTGTCTATTAATTAAATCTGAGTAGTGCACCTATTTTGATTTTCTTACAGCATTGCTATAGAAAGAAATGTTTCTTAAGACTCTCATAGTGCACATGTAATTTTGTTTTTCTCCACAAGCATTCAGCTTTCCGACAATTACTCTTGAGCTGCTTAACTTCTGCTGTCTTTCATGGGACTTCCTTGCAGAATGTAATCTTTTCCATTTTGCTGGAGCAATTATGTCAAGCAAATTAAAATATACAGGTGTAAGTATTTTATCATGGCTTAGTCGACAAGATTGACAACAGTTCAGCGAACTGTTTTCTAGCCCCTGCCAATGAAAAGCATCCCCACAGCATGATGCTTCCCCACCATGCTTCACTGTGAAAATGGGTGATGGGAAGTGCTGAATTTGTGCCACATGATGGCCAATTCTCCATGTGTTTGAGGAGCCTGCCACATGCTGTTTGGCAAACCATATGCATTTTTTTTCTTTAAGCAATGGCTTTTTTCTGGACACTCTTCCATCTGCCGTACACTCACAGCCCCGCTCTGTGGAGTGTACGGCTTAAAGTGGTCTTATGAACAGACATTCCCGTCTCCACAGTGGATCTCTGCAGCACCTTCACAGTGCTATGTTTGGTGTCTGTTGAATCTCTGATTAATATCCCCCTTGTCTGGTCTGTGAGTTTTGGTGGGCAGCCTTCTCGTGTCAGGTTTGTAGTGGTGCCATATTCATTCCATTTTGTTACAGTGGATTTAATGGCGCTCTGTGAGATGTTCAAAGTTTGGGATTTTTTTTTTTTTTTTTTTTTTTAAATAACCCAACCCTGATCTCTACTTCTCCACAACTTGACCTGTTTGGTCTGAGCTCTTTGGTCTTCATGTTGTTTGATTAATGGTGTTGCAGACTCAGGGTTCTTTCAGAACAGGTATATGTATACAGACATCATGTGACACTTTAAGGTTCACCTGTGTGCAATCAATCAACTAATTATGTTACTTCTGAAGTTAACTGGTTGGACCAGATCACATTTAGGGATTTCATAGCAAAGGGGGTAAATACATATGTTTTAAATTTTTTTCGTTTTTTTTTTTTTTTTTTTTTTTTTTAAAAACAAGGTATTTTTTTCCCATTCCACTTCAACAATTTAGACAATTTTGTTAGGTCCATAACATAAAATCCAAATAAAAATCCATTTTAATTCCAGGTTGTAATGCAACAAAAGAGGAAAAACACCAAGGGGGTCTGAATACTTTCATAAGGCTCTGTATTCATGCACCAATATATTGGCAATAGGTTACACTCTTATTAGATGTTTATTTCAATGCTTGCTATCTTCTCATTCATATATCCGTCTATTAGTCTTCTTTTATCTTTAAATTGGCTCTTGTTTTTACAACCCCATTTCCAAAAAAGTTGGGACGCTTTGTAAAATGCAAATAAAAACAGATTGCAAAGATTTACAAATCACATAAACCCATATTTTATTTGCAACAGAGGATAGACAACATATGAAATGTTTAACGTGAGACATTTTACTATTTTATGAAAAATATTAGCTCATTTGGAATTTAATGCCAGCAACATGCCTCAAAAAAGCTGGGACAGGGGGAACAAAAGGCTGGAAAAGTAAATAATACTAACAAGAAACAGCTAAAGGAACATTTTAAAACTAATTGGATTAATTGACAACAGGCCAGTAACATGATTGGGTATAAAAAGAGCATCTTATAAAGGCAGAGTCTCTCAGAAGTAAAGATGGCCAGAGGTTGACCGACCAGTGAAAAACTGTACAGGTAAGTAGTGAAACAATTTCAGAATAATGTTCCACAGCATAAAATTGCAAAGAATTTAAAACATATCATCTACAGTACATAATATCATAAAAAGATTCAGAGAATCTGGAGAAATCTCTGCGCGTAAGGGACAAGGCTGAAAAGCAACATTGGATGCCCGTGATCTTCGGGCCCTCAGACAGCACTGCATAAAACACAGGTGTGCTTCTGTAATGGATATCGCTGCATGGGCTCAGGAACACTCATTGTCATTAAACACAGTTCGCCATGCCATCCACAAATGCAGATTAAAGCTGTACCATGCAAAGAGGAAGCCACATATCAACATGATCCAGAAACGCCACCGTCTTCTCTGAGCCAAAGCTCATTTAAAATGGACTGAGGCAAAGTGGAAAACTGTTCTGTGGTCAGACGAGTACAAATTTGAAGTTCTTTTTGGAAATTCTCTGGACTAAAGAAGAGAAGGACCATCTGACTTATCAGCACTCAGTTCAAAAGCCACCTTCTCTGATGGTATGGGGATGCATTAGTGTGTTTGGCATGGGCAGCTTGCACATCTGGAAAGGCACCATCAATGCTGAGAGGTATATACAGGTCTTAGAGGAACATATGCTTCCATCCAGATGATGTCTTTTTCAGGGAAGGCCTTGCATATTTCAGCAAGACAATGCCAAACCACATACTGCACGTCCTACAACAGCATGGCTTCATAGCAGAAGAATCCAGGTGCTGAACTGGCCTGCCTGCAGTCCAGACCTTTCACCAATTGAAAATATTTGGCGCATCATGAAGCGAAAAATACAGCAAAGGGGACCCCGGACAGTTGAGCAGCTGGAATCCTACATCAGGCAAGAATGGGACAACATTCCACTCGAAAAACTCCAGCAACTCATCTCCTCACTTCCCAAACGTACACAAGCTGCAGTTAAAAGAAGACGAGATGCTACACAGTGGTAAACATGGCCCTGTCCCAACTTTTTTGAGATGTTGCTGGCATTAAATTCCAAATGAGCTAATATTTTTCATAAAATAGTAAAATGTATCACTTTAAACATTTCATATGTTGTCTATGCTCTGTTGCAAATAAAATATGGGTTTATGTGATTTGTAAATCTTTGCATTCTGTTTTTATTCATATTTTACAAAGCGTCCCAACTTTTTTTGGAAATGGGGTTGTATGTTACATCATATTACATTTGACATTAGCCAATCACAGCAGCAGTGCAATGCATAAAATCATGCAGATACAGGTCAAAAGTTTGGTTAATGTTCACATCAAACAGCAGAATGGGAGAAAATGTGATTTCAGTGACTTTGAATGTGGCAAGGTTGTTGGTGTCAGGGGGCTGGTTTGTGCATTTCAGAAACTGAAATTTATCTCTTGAAATTTCCATATACACAACAGTCAACAGTGCAACACAGAATGGTGTAAAAATGGTCTGTCAAATACGATCTAAACCAGAGACCTTGTACATTTAAAACCAACCATGTTTTAAGCCTATCGACTAAGCTTCCATGGCCCTCAAATGCTACAAAAAAGCAGCGCTGTTGAGCAACAACTATCTGCAAAATATTTTAAAGAAAAAACATGTTGGAGACCAAACAGTAATTGCAGAGAACTGAGGGGTCAAGATTTGGTTTCTTTAAAAGAGGTTTAATAACAATAGTATCTAAATAGCAGGGCAATCTCAAGTGTTGTGTGGCGCCCAACGTGTTATTTTTTTGTTGCTGGGCCCAGGCTGAGGGAATGTGTCTTGTGTGTGGCATGCACAAACAAACAAGCAATAACTGAATATGACCAGCATACAAATGACAGTACAGCAAGTTAAGGACTGCACACCAATCAAAGGCAGTCTTCATTCAGCTGCTAAGCCAGATCTTTCCCTCCGGTTTAGAGGCAAAACCAGGGTTAATACAGGTTTAAAATGTTAATAAAGATGGGTTATGAGTTATTGATATGGAAATGTGTTACTTTCACAGAAGCCATGCTGTTTGCGTGAAGAACTGCAAATCTGAATTGCAATCTAATAAACATAAAAGGCTCAGAAATATGCAGGTATGAGCATGCGAGCGAATAGGTGTATACATGAGTAGGACTGCAGGCCCCAGACAGGACAATAGTTAATAGTAATACTTATAATAGTAGACCTACTCGAGTTAAAACTCATTTAATTAAGAGAATACAAATGTAGTATACTTCATATACAGCAGAGCAGCCAGCAGGTGACTACTGATGATGGGCCTCATTTATCAAAAAGGATATGAGCAGATTTCTGTAAATAGTATGAGCATTTACACAAGAATTTAGGAATTCATGAAAATCCTAAATTCAAAAAAAAACTTTATATTCTACTTCTGCTCCTGAGTTTGTGTAAATTTATGCATAAGCTAACTAATGTAAACTTAAGTTTGATCCACTTCAAATCATAATTTGCATGGATTAGTGCACCTTTATATACGGATTATACTGTAAAATTTAAATTACATTTACAGCATTTAGTAGATGCCCTATTTAGCACTCGCTTATTATTAATCATATTATATATTAAATTTATATTATATTAGATATTTTTATTGACATAGTAGTGAGTTAAAATAGCTTCCACTGCTGTTTTTCAGGCTTTACCCTGATCATCATACACACAAGTAAGAAGAAAATCATCGTTTATGAAACTTTTGGAAATCTGGAAGAAATTATTAGTTAGGTATGGTTTTAGCAAACATTTACACACAACTTTATTAAAAGCTTGATAAATGAGGCCTATTGTTTTTTCTACTAAGTCTAAGTCTTTTTGGATCATTTTGCATCATTTCAGATAAGGCTGTTGCTGCATGTCTCAGATTTTGTTTTTTGTTTTTTTTTGCTGGTGACTTAAACGCAAAGTCCGTGAATTATTTTTATAATTCTAACATCAGATTTTTTTTCCCCCAATCCTCTAAAAAATATAATATTTTCCAATTTAAAAATGTTGTATCTAGGAAGCCATGTTTCCACAGAAATATTCTCTCATCCTCATGAAATTTGGCAGACAAAGACACTACTATAGATTCCTTTGACTGTCAAAATCTGAGGTCTAATCAATCAATAAAATTCAAGATATTGACAAAATTACAAGTTTAAAAATTTGTGCTACAATGACGTACCCAGATTGTGATGTCGTCTCACTAGTAGAATCATGGAAAATTGTGTGAAATAAGTTTAGAGTATGGTTTCAAGTTGCAAGGTCCTTCCATGTTATCTTAAGTTGGAATATGAAGACATCAGCCCATGGTTTTTGCCTAGAATTGACTGCAACCATTAACATAAAATGGGCATAGAATATGTACTTTAACTTTATAAAGTGCTACATAAATAAATTCAAAGCAGCTAAATGTGTTAAATGTCAGGAAACCTAATTTATTTGAATTGTAAAGACTCTCAGAAATAAATTATAAAAAAAAAAAAATCTGTCAGCACAGATCTTAGACTAGCCTTTGACAATTTCTTTGCAAACAATCAGTGACGATCATTACAGTCATGAAAACTCCACATGGCACGTACCAGCAGTATTATTTCCAAATGTTTGAGAACAGTGCTAATATGTATAGAGTCTATATAGGATCTTATGGAATTATGTACGTTTTTCTTTATAACTTGTTATTTCTGAGATTGAACTGTGTTCTTTATAATTCAAATAAATGAAGGTTGCTGACATTGAACACATTTAAAGGGCTTGTAGCACTTTATAAAGTTATACATATGGCCAGTTTATGTAAATGGGTACAGTCAATTCCATGAAAAATGTGGCCTGATGTTGTTAAGTTTGAATATGAAGATAACATGAAAGGACCTAGCAACATAGAACATTTGACCATACTTTAAATATATTTGACAATTTTTCATGATTCTGCTAGTGAGTCAACATCATATGGGCACATCAAATTAGCACAAATCTTTTAACTTATCTTATAAATTTTGTCAATATCTTGAATTCTATTGGCTGTTCCGACCTCAGATTTGACACAAAGTCAATGAAATATAGTATTTTTAAGCACAGGTCATGATTTCTAGCATTTCTGTCTATTAATGGGAGGATTGGAAGTCCCTAATATCACAAATTTTTGGAAAAATTTGCACATTGCCCCATTTTGAGGGGCAAAAAAAATGGTCTTCTGTAGTGACTTCTGAGCATTAAGAAGATTCTCTAGAAATATTAGTCCTAGCTAAATTTGGTAGACTTTGATAGTAAATTCTAAAGATGGCTTTTTTTAATTAGAAAACATTTTCCAAGGGAGTGAAAAAAAATGTGATGTTAGAATTCAGCCAAAATATTTTACAAACTTTACAGAATCTGAGACAAGCAACTACAACCTTGTCTAAATTGATGCATAATCTGTATAAACAATAAAACACCTTCATGTTTTTATTTATAGTTTCCACATTCTGCCACAGACAAAAATTTCTCCCTCTGTCTAAGGTATTCACTCCTCCCTTGCTACATATTATAGCCTCTCTCTGGCAAAGTGCATTGTATATGGTGCATTTTATAAAATACAGTATTTCTTTTGTAAAAGACTAAAGATGTTTATCTCAAGAATCACTTCACATGCAATCTGGTACCATTGTAGCGGATGCATAGTCAGCGTGGTGCTTCCCCCAAAGATGGTGCCTTGTGTCACAACCCCTTTTGCTGATCCTTTGAGATGGCAGAGTATACACTGCGTGCACAATTATTAGGCAAGTCTGTATTATGATCTGATCATTATTTCTATGCATATTATCCAACTCTTAACCATATAAACCTGAATGCTCACTGGGTATAAATATTTTCAGGTGAAGTTTAATTGTTCAGAACATTCTATTTTGATGTGAAAAACATTTAGGATCAACTGAGACAACTGTGTGTGTTTACCAATAAACTTAAAGCTGAGAAATACCACTTGCCTAAAAATTGTGTAGTTCAGAGGCGTATAGTCAGTAGCTCCAATGAGCACCTTTGTGATTTTTTTTTTTTTTTAATTTAATTTTTTTTTTTTTTTAATTTTAAAACTGTTGCAAGCTACAAGCCTCTCAAGAACCAAGAAGAATTGACATTCTCTTGCAAATTGGTAGAACAGGTAGTTAAGCCTGTATGGTTAAATTAAACAACTTGATGTTAAACAATACTAATGATTAAACCTTGCCGTTATCATTATTGCTAAGCGAATCCAGCTGGATAAATGAATATGCTAGTTTAGCAGACTATAAATTAGTAAGGTAGGCTAAAAAGAAGAAAAGTAAACTAAAGCAGGTGAATTTAGCAAAGAATTATTCAAGGCCCAAATAGAGAGGAAACTGGAAAGCCAGTATCTTGAAACCTTCATTTTAATTGCATTCTTATAATTTGTAAATAATTTTTATAACAGTCATACAGTCACCTCCGAAAGTATTGGAACGGCAAGGTCACTTCTTTTGTTTTTGCTATACACTGAAGACATTTGGGTTTGAGATCAAAAGATGAATGAGAAATTTCCTGACTTTACATCTAGATGTCTTAAGCAACTTAGAACATGGCACCCTTTACTTGAACCCACCCAGTTATCAAAAATATTGGATCATGTGACGGACAGGTATTTCTTGTTGCCCAGGTGTGCCCTGTTAGATTGACTGTTTAGGCAAATGATAGCTCTGAAGACCTACTCTTGGTCTGAGCCCTGGGTTTTGCGTGTGAAGACTGCAAAAAAAAAAAAAAAAAAAAAAAAAGATAACCCAACATGAAGACCAGACAGCTGTTTATGGGAGAAAAGCAAGCCATTGTGAAGCTGAGAAAAGAGGGAAAATCAACCAGAGCCATTGCACAAGTATTGGGCATAGCCAATAATTTGAACAATTTGAATGTCCTGAAAAAAAAAAAAGAAACCACTGGTGTGCAAACAACCAGACATTGAACAGGTCAGCCAAGGAAAACAGCAGCAGTTGATGACAAACATTGAGAGAGCTGTGAAGAAAACCCCAAAAACAGTTAATGACAAAAAACTCCACAGGGCAGGGGTGAAGGTATCACAATCTACCATTTGACAAAGACTTTGAGAGCAGAAATATAGAGGCCATACCACAAGATGCAAATCCCTCATCAGCAGTAAGAATCGGAAGGCCAGATTGGAATTCACAAAGAAATACAGAGAAATACAGCCACACAAGTTCTGCAACCAAGATTAACCTCTACCAAAGTGATGGAGAGGCCAAAGTGTTGAGTAAGAAAGGATCAGCTCATGATCCAAAACACACAAGCTCATCGGTCAAGCATGGTGGAGGTAGTGTCATGGCTTGATCTTGCATGGCTGCATCTGAAACAGGCTCACTAATCATTATTGATGTAACTCATGATGGTAGAAGCAGAACGAATTCAGAAGTCTACAGAAACATTCTGTCTGCCAATTTACAGACAAATGCATCCAATCTAATTGGGAGTAACTTAATCATGCAGCAAGACAATGACCCAAAACACAGTGCCAACACAACAAAGAACTTCATCAGGGGTAAAGGTGGAAGGACTGGCCAAGTCAATCAATAGACTTTAAGCCAGGTGTGCATGCATTTTCCTCCGGAACAGGAGACTGAAGTGAGGAAACCCCCCCAAAACAAAACAACATAAAGCTGCAATACAAGCCTGGAAAAGCATGCAACAGTTTGGTGTCGTCAGTAGGTCGCTTGCTGCAATTATCGCAAACAACTTTACATCTAATGCAACCATTAGATGCAACCAAAGATTAAATGAAAGCTGAAATTCTGCTCTGTGATCTCATTCACCTTTTGAGATAAAAACCCAAATGTTTTCAGCATATAGCAAAAACAAAAGAATTGTCCTTTCTGTTCCAATACTTTCAGAGGAAACTGTATAAATTTTATAAGTGATAAAATGGTAAGGTGCATAACACACCTAGCTGCCGCAGATAATTGGGGGGGCAAGCACTTGAGGTGCATAGGCACCCTATTTTTATTCTATCTTTTCTTATTATTATTCTTCTGCTTCTTCTTGCTAGGGTGTCTATGGCAGCCCATAGAAGTGTTTAGTAAAACATTGTGAAATTTGGCACACCGATTGGGGAGGATCTAAGGAACATTCTGACCAAATTTGACCAAAATAAATACATTTTAGAGTACAAAATCTCAAAGTGAAATTTGCATGCTGTCCTTTCAATTCTTCCAATCAAGGAACCTGTAAAACAGTTTCTATGACCACATACATAACTGAGACAGGTACTTAAGTTTAATAGCTCATCAAAAGCTTTTTAGCTAATCGGCAACAGTAGGCTAATATTGCATTCAGAATGTTAAATGGTGTGTTCAAAATTGCTCAGTACCAAGAAGAAAAAAAAAAAAGCAGACAAAGACTCATTTAAAACTCATTTAACTCATTTAGAGAAGAGTGGACTAAAAAAAATGTGTTCATTCTCCCTAAGAGAACCACAAAGCCGACAATAATTTGTAATGAAACCCGTGACCCTTGTGAAGAGTGGTGATGTCAAGTACCACTATGAGACCAAGTATGCAATTTCAATTACTTAGAGTGGCATGGGTCTTGGGCAAACGCAAGAAACCTTTCTCTTATGCTGAAATAATAAGAGTGTATAAGTGAAGTGACAGATGCCATACTTGATGGAAAACTAAAATATGAAATGGCAGAAAAATACGGCAAATTCCCTGTTCAGATTCCACTGCAGAAAGAAAAACAGAAGTACCGGCGTAAAGACATCTTAGTTATCCTATAACAAAGGTTAAGTCCATTTCACTGGCTGTGAATGAATCAACAGACAACTCAGACAATACACTGCTGATTGTCTTTGTTCAATTTTATGATGAAGAAAAAGGCAAGTTTTGTGACTGATGTTTAAGGGCTGATAAACCTGCATGGTCACACAAGAGAGGAGGACCTTTACGAAGCCATAATGCAGCTGCTGAGTGAGAGAGGTATACATTTTAAACAAGTAGAGTCCATTATTACTGAAGAAGCACCATCCATGATTGGGAGAGAGGGCGGATTGGTGCAGCGCTTGAAAGACCATCGCCTGAAAGACCAAGACTGAAAAGCTCATCAATTTGCAGTTTCATGCAGAATAAAGAGAAAATGAACACTGTCACATTTTGACTGATATAACATCCCATCTTAATGAATTAAATGCCATACTCCAAGACAGAAACAATACTGTGTGACCTCAGGTCAGCAGCGTGTGCTTCCCAGAGGAAGCTTGAGGTGTTCAGAATTGACATACAGGAGGACATGGTCCATTTCCCAAAACTTTTGGAACAAGCCAAGGGACAATATCACTCTCAGAACCATGTTGAATTACTGGAAAATTAAAAATTTCAAAACTTGCTTTGAAGAGTTCATCCTTGCTACACAAGTCTTACTGTGCATTGAAAACCCATTTCTAGTGAAAAATGTCTCAGAATTCTAAGCGGAAGCACAAAATGTCTGCCCATATGCCAATACTGCTCCTCTGCACACAGAGTTGATTGAGTGTCAAGAAAACATTGCTCTGCAGGAAGCTCAATGTAACCCTGAAACTTTCTGGATGGCTACTGCAGTAAATGTTCCTCTCCTGCAGAAGGTGGCCTTTCACATTCTTACCATTTGCCTCAACATACTATTTGCATTTTAAACTATGAATATAATGAATTCATACTGCAGAAGATCTCCATCTGGCCATTTCACCTTTTGTTCCCAAGTTTAAAACTTCGCTAACAGAAACAAATTCACTGTTTTTTGTACATGGTTATTTGGGGACTTGTAGTTTGTACATTTGCCTCATCTTGTTCTTCATGTGATGCATGGGATTTGTTTCACTTATTTGTCCTTTACACACCTTCAATTCTGTGGAAATTTAGTAAGTTGACCTCTAAGATTTTTATTCAAGTACCCCGTAAGTAAAATTTAAAGACTTCTACATCTTGCACGCCTGGTACCACACTACCGTTCTGGTTATTATAATACTTTATCTGGAAATGTACAGCAGCTATAGGTACAAGTAAGCATAAAAGTTGCCAAGTACCCTAAGCTGCTCCACCAACGAGTCACACGCCATATTCAAGTACAGCTAGCCAGACTCAATCCCGAATAGCTACATACTCCGTACACTTTGTAGGGTATGGAATATTGCCTTCTACAGCCTAAACAGTGTATTACACTTCCAAAACAAAGAAGTTTCAAAGAAAAAAAAACTGGAACGCAAGCTGCATTTAGCCAGAAGTGTTTCTTTTCCAGATGATTTAACTTATCTCGCACATCACGAAAGTACCGTTTCATTAGACTATGGCGTGGTGCAGTGTAAATACTATTTTTTATTATTATTATTTTTTTTTTGCAAATCTTTACTGCTCAGTGTTGTTGCATCGACCCGAATCTTCGCCCATCAATAAAACGGCGACAGTAAAAGACAGCTAGCATCCTAGCTAGCAATGTTAGGTACTAGTGTGACGCAAACATTGTTTATTATCGCTAGTGAACATTTTTGACAGATAGATATAATGAATTCGATAAACAAGAGAATTTAATCCTTGTGTAAATTTCAACGGACCACGTCAGTGTAAATCGCACACTACCGTACAAAATATTTTGCTAGAATTTGTACGTCCTGACTGACTATTTATTATTTAGTGCGGCAGCTATGCGATTTGGGACATGGCCATTTAGTTCTTTCGCTGCTGTGGCGGTGCGGAAAAGCCGCTCGGCTAGCAAATAATAAGACTGATTAGACTGTACTCCTAGTGATCCAGTGTCAGGATGTATTTACTGATAAAGACTTCAAAGCACTTCTGTAAGTCGCTCTGGATAAGGGCGTCTGCCAAATGCCGTAAACGTAAATGTAAATATCCATAAGTACCTGAACGCGGATTCGTCCTTGTCGCACTTCGACGGCGGCGTAAAAGCATTTCTTTTATTGAAAAGCTTGTGAAACAGCGTAGGTGGCATATTGGGCCTGTTATTTCACTTTAAAATCCTCGTTTTCTAATTAATTTCTGATACACGTTCAATTCGTTGTAAACGACTCCATTTGTGGCCTAGTCATATGACGAGCATTAGTCACACGAGCTACTTAACGCCACCGTCCGCTGTTTCCTGTTCTGATTGGCTGATATTTTTGGCAGTGAACCACGTGATCAGCAGTGCTACCTTGTTGATGTTTTTTTTTTTTTTTTTTTTTTTTTTGCATAAAGCTTCACAAGTTCGTTCTCTGCCGAAGGTTGTTGGTGCCAAAACATGTCGAAACATACACGTTAAACCGGTGAAATAATTTTGCGTAAAATTTGATTTTGGTCTGGTACCTACCCAGATAGCCAACGACTCAAAGTTTAGTTTGGGCCAAAGTCGTTTTGAGACCCACAGGACTCGCCTCGGAGTCGTTGGCGCGGAGTCGCGCTCTGACACAGTGACACAGCGTCGGTTTGAAGCCAGCGATCGATTTCAGACTGACTCTAGTGTGTACTCCAGTGCGCGGAATGGAGTCATCTGAGGGAGACACACAAGTGCGCTTTGCTCCTTAATATCTGAACGTATTATAAAGCGGCTAAAGCATGGAGTACCACGGGGCGGAATTAAACGCGTTTTATCAAGTTTTGCGCCCGGAGGCCTGATTATAAAAATGTAAATGACCTTCAAGACAACACATATAGATATTAACTTTGTTATTTCCTTCAGTTCTACATGAATAATGTTTTATTCCGTTTGGGATGACTGTATGCCTGACCAAGTGGGTAAATTGTTAAACACATGACCAATGATGTTGTGTTTCTTTGGTGGTCATACATACAAAACTGTGGTAAAGGAGGACGAATGAACACTTGAGAAGGCTGCACTAGAAGGAACAGTGCAACAAGGTGAAGTTGACATTCTGTAAGGAAAACAACTATTATGGGACGCAGTGAGAAAGATGATGATGAGTATGTTATGTTATGTAATGAGGAACAAGACCATGTAAGGATAAGACATAGGGTGTTATTAAAACATAATAATTATTGTAATCTGTCACCCAATAAGATGTTGATTTTCTTTGTTCTCTACAATGTACATAATTCGTGAATGTAACCAGATATACTACTGTTTTTCATTTCAATCCTCATAGCACTCTGAGGTAAGATATGGTACAGTAGAATAAGAGAGGCTACCCAGGCTCTTGATGATTGAATTATATATTTGCTTGAGCATATTCAAGTGTCAGCAGTGGTTTCTCGTTTTGCATATTCAAGTGTCAGCAGTGGTTTCTCGTTTTGCAACATATTTTTGGCATCCCTGGGTGGGCTCCAACATCTCAGTGGAGGTGATGGCCTGAAATAAAGATTAAAGGAACACACAACTACAAATTGGAAAAGAGTCAGATTTTTCTCAGCAACTGAGACACTCTCCTGAACTTCAGCGGCTGCCCCACTGAGTGATGGAGCCATAAATTCAGTAAGTAGGATAAACATTTATATGTAACATATACATTTATATGTATCCATTTGCATTTCCATTTGTATTTTTACATACTTTTTTTTTTGTGTGTGTGTGTTATCTGTATGCACCTAGGGTCTGAGAGTAACATAATTTCAATTCTCTGTATGTGCTGAACATGTGGCAGAATTGACAATAAAATTGACTTTGACTTCAACTTTGAAACATTGATCTGCTAAAGTACAATATTTTGAGAAGAGTCAGAGGACTTGCACTAAATGTTGAGATTTACTGTTAAGTTGCACAGAGTTTTAAACATCTGGCCATGTACTGATTTTGGAACTTAGTATTTAACTGCAACCCTCTTGGTAGACATACTAAGGTGTAAAGAAAGAAAAGAGAGTGCAAAGACTTGAGCGGACAGCTCAATCTAAATTAGGGGTTTTCAAGTAATGGTACACATAATTGCGAATGGTCAGTAGGATGTTGTGCCGTTGTATTTGACCTTTTCTCCTGTTTCAAATTTAGACAGAGTGAGGGAAGGAAATGTATTTCTGTTTCTTTTTCTTTGAACAGGTCAGAGAGGTTGTCTTTGTATCCACAGATAACGGCACCTCCTCCTTACCCTCACGAGCGTCCAGAGCCTTCATCCCTGTCATCTACAGTCAGCTCGCTGTCTCCCTCAGCACCTCCAGCCCCCTTTATGTCTTAACCAAAAACTGATGAGGACTAAGAAACCATGGGCGTAGATTAACAGAAACTTGCTAAAGAATTACTGACATTATCAACGGGCAGTGACAACATGGAACCAGAAAAGCCAGCGACATCTGGTGAGGGTCCAACTAAGTCAGGTACCACCAGGTCAAACTTCCAGTATCAATCCTCTCAGGGGCCCCTGCTACATATGCCCTGAACCAATTGCCAAACCTGCGGGCTGTACAGACTATCAAGGGTGGAGGGGTTCATCCCCAAGGCATGTATGTTCACAGGCCACTCAAACTGTCATTTTGAAACTGTAACTGACATTACAAGTCCCAAGCTTAACTTTGCACAATGCAAAGGACTTAAAGGAATAAAGGAAACTCTCAATGATATGGTCAGACTGCACAACCAGGAGAGAACTAAACTCATGGCTAGTCTTTGAGCTCAAGTGGGAACAACTCTGACGAAGCATGCAACACCCATGGGATCCAGCAGCAAATACATATCCAAATAGCTGTCCCACCAACTGGACACACCTGATTTAATCTGGAATCTGGGATACTTTCCTGGTAACCAGAGACTGGCATAAAGTCAGTAATTGCCTACACAGGACTGGAGAAACAGGGGAGGAATTCATTGACCTTTAACTGCAGCTGTGAACAATCACAACTGGTTAGCGATGAGGACAAAAAAGAATACATAAGGCAAGTCTTGGCTCAGAGATTGGATAAGAAGATTGGTGTCATGGCAAAGAGTTCCTGCACTGGCTGGCAAAACAAAGACTATGATCTGGTGGCTCATGCTATCCATGCTTAAACAGATAAACAGAGCAAGGCTCAAAACTCCCTTTAGATGGCACAGCTTCAGTTTTATCAAAGCGAAACACAGAATGGAAGGGGATCTGGTGATTTTCGTGGAGGATTTGGGTGAGGCCAAGTTCAAAATCATGGTAGAGGACGTGGTCGTTTTCAAGGTAGGGGCACTTATGTTGCCTGTTTTCATTGTGGCCAGCTAGGCCATCTTATTAAAATTGTCCTCAACTGTCAAATAATCAAGAACAACAGGTTCTCAAATTTTCTGTGGCAGCTCCAAATCAGGATAGGATGAGGTGAGGGAACAGACTGCCTTATATCAAAATTTACAGTTAACCACTGACTCTAAAAAAGAGCCATTCATTAAATTAACTGTTAAAGGTAAACTAATTCCCTTTCCAGTAGATATAGGAGCCACATGTTCAGTGTTGTCTAAAACACTGTGTAGGATTGTAAGGGAACAGGCAGCAAGGAAACCAAAAAACCATGAGCCCCACCCACAGACTTTGTGGAGCCAAGTTAATTACAGCTTCTTTACTGATTGCTGGATTTCAACTGTCCTGTCAACAATTGACAAGTGATAGGACATCCCTGACAAGAACCCTCTCAACCAAGAGGAGCCCTGTCAAGCCTACTGATTTAGGCCATTGGCCAAGACCAGATGGCTGGTCCACAGGATAAGACCCAAGGACCTTCAGCCATAAATCTGCAAACTTAAGGCCAAAAAGGAGGGTGACTCACCCAGGGAGTCCTCAAGAAAGGCTTAACACAGGCTGAGGACTGTAATGAGACCTTTGTTCTTCACAAAGTTCACCACCATTCACACATTCCACAGAACCCAGCTTTAACAAATGCATCAAGTTACCTTCCATCTCCTGTAAGGCCAATGACTTTTGGCCTTAATGATGCACCATAGTTTGAAAAACTTGTTGCCTTTTTAATGTCATTCCTTATATGTATCATGCCTATAGCCACCAGGTCATTGTGATGCTTTTGATCATTTAACAGGCATCAAAGTGTTAATGAGTCTATCAATAACAGCAGGTATGTGATGTTTGGTATGTGTGTGTTCGCTATTGAATTTCCTAAGGGTTGGTATAATGTGAATTCGAGTACAATGTATTATATGCATGTTACCATATTCCTGGCCAAAGTTCTAACTTTACCTTGGAAAGTTAGAAAGAGCGCATAACTCAGAGGCCAGTATGCTAATTAGTGTCAGAGGAGGAGAATGCAGTTTGCTGATTGGAGCAAGTACTTTGGGGTCATCCCAACTGGAAAGGGTTAAACCCCCTGACACAAAGGAAATCCTGAGTCTCTTCCAACAACATCACCAGGAGATCTCTCCACTAAGAGCTCCACGGGTCTCATCCATCCACAACTCAGGAGTCTCTTCCAACATCTGCAGGAATTCTCTTCCATCAACATCTTCAGGGAGCTCTCTTCTACAAACATCTTCAGGAGTCTCTTCCAACAAGTCACCAGGAGTTCTCATCAACCAAGAGCTTCAGAAGTTCTCATTCCTTGACACCACAAGGAGATCATGCTTGTTCTGAGCCTCAGCCAAGTCTGTAACGACCGGTTCGTGTGAAGCCTCCCGACTCCAGTCGTAATAGTACCAAAGAACTGCTGCAATCCGTAAACCAAAAGCACCCTTCCTGCAATCCGCCTCTGAGACTCCGCCGGGTACATGCCTCATTCCAGTCATTATCCTGATTGGGCTTCCAAGACGCATGTAAACGCAAGTACAGTGCCTCCAGATTCTAGCTGAACTGGTGAATTTAATGTAAAGTTTAAAGCCCTTCTAAATGAAACAATGGTTAAACTGATAAGTTAATGGTTCGTTCCGGTCTTGGTCTGAGAAACAGCATACACTCCTAGAAACTCGGGACTTCATTCATTCTCTGTTCAAAACTCTTCTCTGTTTGACCTTTATGTGTGTGCATCCATGTGTTTGTGTTAGATTAGTTTCTGTGTTTTCGAATAGTAATAAAGTCTCATCTGATTTTAAAGGCAAGTGTCTCTGTGCTTATAATTTATTGCCTTAAACTGCCGATCTTGTTACTGTGGTCTCGGTATAGTGTTTTCGCTATATTTAGGATATTATTGCTGGTGGCAATTAACAAATATACTAATTTCAGCTTATCACTGGATGAATAGTTGTTCAGCTATTAAAATGTTAAGTTCGCAGAATTTCCCGTTCTGAGCTGATCTGCTAATCTCCTACATATTTTGGTGGAGAATGCAGGCAGCTTAATCTAAACATCTAATTTCCCACATGTGACATTAAGTTCTGATTCAGTTATTACTGTAGGATCATCAGGGCTTCGTGTGGTTGAACCATTTAGCCAGCCATTAGCCACTAAACAAGGAACTAAGATGATTAATCAGGTTGTCCAGTTAACCTTATGGGTAAGACTTATTAACAAGATTCAGCATCCAAACTTCATGTCAAGGTAGATGTACATAATCATGAAATTGGTCTGTTTTCACTGTGTCATCCTGACCCATGTTTTTACTCATGGAATGTCACAGACTGTGCTGTTTATCAGTTTCTGTATTCTGGGATGAATACCAAAGGTTGGGAAATGCCTGAGTTTTTGCATTGTACTAATCTGTTCCTCCAGATTAGTGGTCCTGAGGCCACTTATGAGAATGAATGGTTTCCAGGACCTCTAAATGAAACTCTAACAATTAGCAACATATTTCAGAGCAATCAATTTATAGGCATGTCGATACTGTGAGGAGCAAACTCTATTTAGGAGGAGCAAACTCTATTTAGAGCTGAGGAAAGTGTGCCTCATATCTCAATGGCTAAAAAGGTAGGCAGTTGGAAGGAAGTTGGAAAATGGGTTAAAACTGCTCTAACATGTACTGATTGGATAGATAGATTCAGGGCCGGCACTAGCTATAGGCAGAGCAGGCAATTGCCTAGGGCCTCAAGGCTTGAGGGCGGGGCCTCCATAACCGTAACAAACCTATACTCAAAAGAAACAAAGAAAGCACAGCTCGTGATGCAGGTATTTGAGCTGTCATCATGTATTTTTGATTGTAAATGTATATTAAAATAAACGGAGCCTTATTCTGCCGATTAGCGTCAGCGCCATTTGAAGATGGATCATTATTTGCAGCCGGTTTATTCTCAGTTCAAAACAGCGCGAGCGCCGTGACACGTTAAATTCATGTATGACGCTTTGAATCCGAGCTGATCGACTGTACAGTGAATCAGTAGGAGCTGATTTTCAAAATACTAAAGAAAATGTAAAAGTTTAATAACAACAGCAATCGCAGCTAGGCTAGACCATTGTTTATTATTTCAAAAAAGTACCTCAACTGTCTGTATAAATTCCGTTGATGTTTACATTATCATAATAACCTGCTTCATACTTTTTTTTAGTTTTCAAATAAGTTGTGCTGTTGTATTTACTGAATAAATACAGTTTAAGCATACAAATACAATTTAAGTTAACTATTCTAAATGCAATAGATAATATGACAGTCTAGCCTATATTGCTTCAGTAAGAGGGGGAAATTGTGTCCATCTCCAGCTAGAAAAATGACATCTTACCCTAGGCAAAAATATTTGTTATCCCAAATAGTGGGTAAGTGTGTTACTGTAAATAAATTACTGAGAAGAAGAGCTGGTCCAGATGACCTTTCATATTTTTTTAGTGTTGACCTTAGTTAAAGTTTAATTAATATGCACATTTAAGTAAATATATACAAGTAATGATAACAGGTTTTGTATAAATAAAAAGGCTAGAAATTTTATTTGTTTCAAGTGCTTTTTATTTATTCTGAAATGTGCAGGGAAGGAGGCCAGGGGGCCTCCAAATGTCTGGAACCGGCCCTGGATAGATTAACCCAGACAGCATAATCTCCATTTCCAAGTTGCCTAAACCATGCACCAAGAAGCAGGTTATGTCCCTTCTTGGCATGATGAATTATTATCCTGTTTGGATACCTGATTATTTCACAACCATTTTCAAATTTGGCTCACAAACATCCTCTTCAAGTGACTGACGCAGTCACTCAGACAGAGGAGGCTACGGCTGCTTTTGTGTGCCTTAAAACTGCTGGGGCTAGTTCTCCATGCTTACG
Organism: Pangasianodon hypophthalmus; assembly: GCF_027358585.1. Classification (NCBI taxonomy): domain Eukaryota; kingdom Metazoa; phylum Chordata; class Actinopteri; order Siluriformes; family Pangasiidae; genus Pangasianodon; species Pangasianodon hypophthalmus. The sequence continues at coordinate 14,583,375 of NC_069724.1, read as the reverse complement.
GAAGACTGATTCTGACTATTTCAAGCCATGCAGGTTATATTTACATGTCTGGTGTCATAAAACCTTATCACGTGGTTAAAAATGGAAACCCGTTGCATATTATTCTAAACATCTTGATTACTTAATGCATGGACATCCACCCTGTATGAGATCTGACAGCTGCCACAGAAGCTGTCCTTTGTGCTTCTAATTTAGTTGCTATGCATGACCTCAAGGTACATGTGCCACATGATGTGCATAAAATTATTACTAGCACTAGAACTATGCATTTGCCTAATGCTAGACTGCTTACAATCCATAACATGTTGTTTACTCTACAAAAAATTACCATATACAGGTGTATCATTCTAAACCCAGCCACCCTACTCCCTACACTCGAAGATGGTGTACCACACCCAGACCTGACTTGACTGATGTTCCTAATTTGAATACTGATTGTATTTATTTTGTTGATGGTTCTAGTCTGAGACTGTCTCATGGTTCACCTTCATCTGCATATGCTGTATTTGATCAATACTCTGTCACTGAGACTATTCTTACAGAGGGTGAAACATTGGCTGATTTTACTGAGAGTAATTATGCTTTTGTATGACACTGGGGTGTCGTATGAACACCGACGGTTTCTCTCCTTGTCAGGCTAACCAATTTCTCACAAAGTCCTGATCATAAATTTGTTAGAAGCTGTCAAACTGCCTAAATCTGTTTCAGTATGTAAGTGCAAGGCACACACATGAGATTGGAATTTATTGAATTTTCCCCTGTTCAAGGATACAGTTATTGCTTAATGATTGTTGAGATGTTTTCAAAATATCCTGAATGTTTTCCTTACAGGAAACAGGATGCACTCACAGTGGCCGAACAACTGGTAAGTAATACCTTGTTGGGGGATCCCTAAGAAACTTTCTTCACAAAATGGAACTCCGTTTGTTAATAATCACATACCTGTTTGAAAAATTAAACTTTGACTTAAAACAGCATTGTGCCGACCACTGCCACTCAGCAGGGGCTGTGGAAAGATTGAATCAGACAGTGAAGCTAAAATGATCTAAAATCATGACAGATACAGGCCTTAATTGGGTTCAAGCACTATAATTGGTGCTCATATACCTTAGGGGATGGGCAAATAGACAAACAGGGCTAAGCCCTCTGGAAGTTTTTACAGGTTTCCTAATGAGATTAACTGCTTCTCTTCCTTTTTACGTCACCTCAGGTAGAAGGATCCCTGCGGATGATCAATTAGCCAAATATATATCTGAATTGTGCAAAACTTTCGAGCATGTATGTTCACAGGTGAAAGAGGTGTTACCCACACCACTTGAAAGGTACCTACACAATCTGAAAGTTGGAGACTGGGTGATAGTGAAGGAGCATAGAAGAAAAGCTTAGCACAGACCAATGTGGTATGGACCTTGGAGACTTCTACTGATGACCTCAACAGCTGCCAGGGTCGCTGAAACAGACACCTGGGTCCATTGCTCCCACTGTCGGAAAGAAAACTCATCAGATCTCACACCAGGCAGGCCTCTAACTCTGGTAGGGGCAGAAGAGTCTCCTAGCAAGACCAGCAGGGGTCTGGACTAGTGAGGAGTGCTTTTTGTACTATTTTGCAGGTTGTTCTGACACTCTCCCGGGCGCACTCATTGTAAGTCAATGGAAGAGAGACAACTCATACCGCAGAAACCGTTATGTGGAGGGCTAGAGTATCCCAGCATCCATTCTAAGGACAAGCAGAAAGACATTGTGATAAAGAAGTAGTTGTATAGAGATATTTTATATTCTGTGTAAACATCGAGGTCACAGACATAGGAATATATCTACTAGAGACTTTCAACTACATTCACTACATAACATCTGTAATATTCAAGGTGGTCCTTGTCCTGACTTTAGAACACACACACAAACCTATCATACAGAGAATTTACCCATCCATGTGGAATCCCAGTTGTTAGCTCTAGCCATATTAACAGCAAAAGAAGGCGGCATGTACAAAGGGTTTTTTTTTTCAAAGCAACATTGGATTGGATCACCCTGATTCAGATCACCCTGATCCACAAACTTTTCAAGATTACCAAATCTGACTTACCAGTGCTCTAATTGGTACTACATATCACAGTGTAGGCTACTAGCTATGTAAAGAACAACAGGTAGAATAGCCAGCATGGGGTCACTTTAAGTGTTTTTATTTGAAGAGACAGAAAACAGCACAATAAAACAGCACAATAAAACAATACAAACATTCACTTTTTCACAGTCAGACCCCTCATATGACCCACAACAAATAAAAACAAACAAGTGTACATTATTCACAAATACATTGTGGATAATTTGAACATGTGCCTGAAATCATAAAAAGTCTAAAAGTCCATTAGTTAACAAAATAAAGAATGTTCAGAGTTTTTCATTTGTTGAGAGTCCAGCTTTTTGAAGCTCTACTTTTAGGAGGCAGATCTAAAGTCTGCCTTTGGTTTGCTGTAGTTGGGTAAGAGTGATTTGTTCCTCTACCAGATAAATCCGTACTTCCGCTCTTTCGTTTAACAAGTGACTTATAGGCATGATATTTGTTTGGTAAAGAACACTTCTGGCCTCTTTTCTGAGCTCCTGTGGCAATAACTACTGGCTCTACAAGTGAGGATCCACCTTCTTCCTCAATAAATTTTCTTGCTTCAGCATGGTCCTTTGTTGCCCTGGCCTTCAGATAGATTTCACTTGCTCTGTAGTCCTATTCTGGCCACACCCCATGGCATTCACATTTTGGGTGATATCATCCCAAATGTCTTTTTCCTTTTTGTTAGTCATTTCTCCACCCTTTTAGAAAACTTCCTACTATTGAGGCATAATGTGCACCTAACACCCTCCAGCAGTGTAACATATATCATCATGTTTCATATTTCAAACATGAAATTACATCCTTTTGAGTCCATGGTTCCACCTCTTTGGTGTAGTGAACATAGAGTTTATAGGCCTTGGGCATGATTGCGTTAACTGAACACAAGCCAAAGCACATCAGCTTACTGAAGTTTACTGGGTGAGTGTTTGAAAAGACCAATCACACAGCCATCTTATTTAGCCTTTCTCAGAGGACTTACAGAGAGGCACTGACATGGCAGGTATTGTCCATTGCCACCATCAGTATGGAAGGAGAGGATTTCCTCAAAGGGTGTACATTGAGCTTACAAAACCACTGAAGCAATACACCACTGAGGAACTGTATGCTTGGTTTTGCTTTGGGAATGCTGATATTAATTACATTGCAGACCTTGTCAGGCCAAAACTTCACCACAGAACCCAAAGGAGTCACGCTCTGTCTGTGGAAGAACAGGTCCTCATTGCGCTTCTGTGCATCTGGGACTTTCTACCAAGTTGTTGGTGACAATATAGGAGTCGACAAATCAACTATGAGTGATGTGGTGAAACCCGTATCAATCGCATTGTCCAGCCTGGTCAATCAATTTGTTTCATTTCCAAAGGAAGATCAGATTGCCCAGACCAAGCACAAGTTTTTTTCTTTTAGGAAACATGCCCAATACTATTGGGGTTATCGACTGCGCTCGTGCATATACAAGCACTTCATGAGAGGGAGTGGGAGTACGCCAATTGAAAGGGGAGGCACAGCATCAACATCCAACTTGTGGGCGACAATGACCTCATCATCACAAACTGCATCATGAGGTGGCCTGGGTCTGTCCATGATGCGCGTATCCTGAGGGAGAGTGCTCTATACAGAGAGCTCTAATCCAACTGATCGCATGGCATAATATTAGGAGACAGTGCCTATCCACTCCTACCCTGGCCGATCCCCCCGATTTGTTGCCGCAAACAAACCTGAGCAGGCACACTTCAACACTGCTATTTGCAAAACAAGATGTGCAATTGAGCGCTGAAATTGAGTTCTGAACAGGTGCTTTGCATACCTTAACTACTTGTGAGTGGAACCACAGGGAGCGTGCAATACAATACTTGCCTGTTTTGTCCTGCACATCAATGCTACAAGGTGCAATAATGTCCCTTTCTGTGATGATATTTATGATGCACCTGAGCCAGTTGAAGACCCCGACCAACCTCCAGCACTCTCTCAGAATGAGGAACTGACTTGATATGCAATAAGAGATGCAATTGTTAGAAACTACTTCTGATTGGTTAATCTCTGATGATTGTATCATTGCAATTAATATACAGTGACAAATGACATTTAAAAGTAAATATAGTATTTTTGTTTGATATTGACAGTTGTTTGGGGGATTAATGGGGATTAAATTATTAATTTATGGGGACAAAATCTTTTTCTTTTTTACTTTACTGTATTGGAAGGGCTAATTGGTAGCCTAATGTATATTTTATCTACGCTTTCACTGTAATGATTAAACAATGTAATAAAATGTAATAAAACTTTAAAACTGGTCAAATAATACAACATTTGCATCATGTACTATATAAATTTTGTATTATTTGACCAGTTTTAAAGTTTTATTACATTTTGTTCCTGAAATCCTACTAAAAGGTTTTGAACAACACATACTGAAGGTTTGGTGTTTTGGTGATATTAATTTATATATATCAGCAACCATTCTATGTTGTACAATTTTACACCCTGAAAATAGCTTGTATTGACCAATATTCCATTATCGTGAGCAAGCTACAGTAATATGTGTTATGGTGTCAAAATAAAAGTAAAAGAAATATGTATGAATGATTGAGAACATTTGATTGGACAGAAATCTGATGAGAAGCTGAAGTGCAGAACGATGTCATCAAAACTGTTGATCCGTATCGGTGGTAGAGAGAGACTGTAAATTTTGAATGCATATATCTTCTAACTGCAAATTTTGTAATTGTTTTGGAGCACACTAGCTTATAGATAACCACAAGGCTAACATATTTATACTAAAAGCCACAAAACTTCAATTTTCATTTAATGGGGTCTTTAAACAACCTAAAATGACCACTATAAAGACAGTAAGTATTGATGTCTGAATAATACCTGAAAATATGCACTAGCAGCATGTGGCCAGCTTGTCAGTTTGCCTGCAAGTAATTAAATCTTGTTTAATTAGTACTAAAGTTTAAAAGGGCTTCAAGCGACTTTTTCTTTGATGCTTGCAACCCAAGCCACACACTGTCATTGATGTGAAGCACAACTACATACATGACCCCTGATTGCAATTCTGTCCCAACATCATCATACACTTTACATATTTTTTTTAAATGTTGTGTGTCATGAAGTCTGATTTCGGTTCACAATGAAGTCGATCCCAAATAGAGTTCATTGATTCCAAGCATTGAAATCTAAAAGTCAGTTCCACGCATTGAAAATGATTCACACGTGCAGCAAACAAAAATTTATTTAGCATTAGAGTGTTTCGGTTGAAATGCAGGCAAGACATATTTGCAGAAAAGTATGCAGAACCTATGGAGTCCCACTGGTGACATCCCTACTTTAAAAAATTACATAGCCAGGATTTACAATTGTGGGATCAAGATCATTAAATCACGGCCACAAATTAGTAACATGAGGAAACGAGAAAATTAAGTGCAGCCACATATGAATAAAGTGTAATCAATGTGTCGATTTTATGGAATGCACCATATTCTTGTGGAAAATTTGCTACTTGTCTGTTTTAGTTAAGATATAGACAAAATATACTAGGGTGTAATAATACACTCCATTCATAATTTGATTAAATTTATGATACTGGGTTCACAAGTAGATATACCCAGAATATTTGGAACAAAATCTGAATTAAAGAAAAATGACTGAAAATATTTCTTTTTATTTCTCAATCATGAACACTGCACAACAATGTGCATTTTTATCTGTATAAAATTTAAAAAATAAAAAATTGCTACAAACAGAGATTTATTGTAAACAAAATGTACAAACAGTGCAACTGCATTAGACACATAATTAGTAGAATGCTCATGGCACATTTCAACAATACACATTGACACATTGCGATGCATTGTGTCATGATGTATTGTTACACCCCTACTATGTACATTTGCATGCACAATTTATTATTAATTATTGCAAGCAACATCTTCTTACTAGAATAAAATGTTTATTTTAGTTTGCTCAACTAATAAAATTCATTTTTATGTAAATAGTGTATAATATACACTATAAATAATATATTATTTTAGTGAAACAAACTTATACAAACAATCATTCTGTTCTAGGAAAAAGATGTTAGATATACTAAGTAATAATAAAATCTTGTGGAACACTCTGTCAATTTTTACAAAACCAGTCTTATATAAATGTTGTATGAATCTAGATTCTGTAAACTAATGCTATACTAGCATGGATTAACTCTGCATAAAGAGTTTTTTAAGTGAATGATTTTTTTGTTGTTGTTTGGTTATATAAAGCTGTAGCTGTACAAACTTGTGCTATGTATTGTGTATGACTGAATAAGTGATATCCTGGAAAGAATGCACTATTCTGTAACTGAATAAAAAAAATCAATAAATGCAAAGAAAGAAAGAAAGGAAGGAAGCAGCAGGTACACTTACGTAGTATCTATATCTTAACTAGAACAGATGAGCAGCAGCTTTTTCCCCCAAGCTAAAACCCTCTGTATACACACACTCCAGATGGAGGGCACAATCATCACACCTTACACCACGACTCTTAATTAAATCATTCCCTCGCATTACTAAGTCGCCCCATCAACATAATGATCTTTTTCCCATGCATTGCTGAGTGCACATTATATCATTACGGGGTCCTCTGTAGGAACCAATAAAAACGGATAGAAAATAGTCACATTGTGTTAGTTTGGGTGTCTCGTTTAGTTGACATAAGCACTTAATAGTGTCAGCAGTGTCATACTGCAGGTAGTAACTTGTTATTTAATATTACTCAAAGAAATATCCTTAAATGAATATTTTTGGTATTTAACATATTTTTAAATAATCCAACTAACTGATTATCAAACAATTGTTGCAGCGCTACTGCAAACTACACCTTTACTTTTACAGTGTGTATAGAGAGCTGTGATGGCTACTTGTGTGTGTGAGAGAGAGAGAGAGCCCAAAAAGGTAAAAATTAAAAAAATAAATGTAATAACTTTGACTGTTTCATTTCACTTCACTAACACTTACACTAACTTCTATGTAACAGGGTTAGGGCTTTATGGAATTCACAGACCACAGCCTGTTTGTACTAGTGTGAGGATATGTTTTTTCCATAGAGAGTCAGTGCACTTCTGTAAACTGCTGTGGATAAGTCTGCATGCTAAATGCTGTAAATGTAAATGCATTGCATTCTGCCCTGCTTCTAATAGGGGCTGTCTTCACTAAATTGCTCCAACTGCATCTAACCAGGGAATTTTATCCTCCACTTCACCATTATATGTTCACTACTGATCTGTGTACTTTAATCTGGCTCGTGTGGGGAAATGACGCTGGAACAGGCTTTACATGTCCTGTAAATTTCGCTGGAACCTATTTCAGTTGACTCGCTGCTCTATACCATACATTAGGTAAGTTTTTACAAACTCTACTTCTCATTTTATAATGTCTTGTGTTTCTAAAATAATATTTAAAGTAAAATTTACATTTTTGGTTCTTTTGAGGAATCACAGTGAAGAAAAACTTTACTTATGGTTATCCGAACCATGTTCCCTGACTGATTTGTGCATGTGCACACATTTTTAATGCTTTACTACACCCCCTGATCTGTACTGAGCATGTGTGTCATTCCAAGACATTACAGCACGTTTTCTTGCATTACAAAATAGATCATATACTGTATGTAAAAGTATATTAACTATGATAAGAACAGAGTTATTAAAAAAAAAAAAAAATCAGAAAAATTTTTAAAAATAAAACATTTGTATATGGAAATTGGAAAGCCTAATTTGTAGTTTGGATATGTTATAATTAGATAACAAAATGATTGGGGACCTCCTACTTTGAATACAAATTTAGAAATAATATTCCATGTGAAGTTGTCACATTATGAAACTTGAGTGGTAAGGTTGTAATGAACCATACAAATGCAAACCCTACAGTCTGAACTTTTATCATTTTTGCTGCTTGAATCAAGGCGTAAACCATTAACGCATGTGCGGCGCAAATCAGGTAGGGGATGTGCACAAGGTGACCATATAAAATGTGCTGTAATGTGGTGAAATGACAAACAATATAGATTGGGTAAGTATAAAACATGATAAAATGTGTACACGTGCACCAGTGGTTGCACTCTGGATGGGATGCCAGTCTATCACAAAGCACCATATACACATTGACACATCTAAGCCAAATTAAGTTAGCCAATGAATGAATCAATCAAATGTCTGTTGACAGGTCTAGGTCAAAGGTCATCAAGAATGTTAAATGAATATGTTAATATGAATCAAGTGCTTCAGGTGAGATGATATTATGTATATTCTGCCTTCTATTTCATTCTATTTTCACCAATCTGTTCAGTGCAAAAAGCTCTCTCTCACATTTTCTGTGACTTTCTTTTCTCTTTTAGATGTGAGCAATGCCAAAGATGATGGTAATATAGAAGAACAAGAGGAGGATATTCAGGAAGAAGAAAATAACTTCAGAGAAGTTGATAGCAAACTAGAGATCAACACCACATTGAATGAATTATTCCAACTAAAGACTGCTTTATTGGAAAGCTTTGGACGTCTTGATAATACAATTCAAAACGGTCCAGGTAGGGAATTTGTTCCATCATTGTACAGTACCCATGAATCCTTGAATAGGTGTGTCACAGTATACATAAATTTGATAATTTAGATGGATACATAGATATGGCACAGAAATGCCCGAAATACAATTCAGTTACAGATGCTAAAACTATGGTGAAAACCAGAGTTCTTCAAATAGTCTCTTAAATCTTGATCCATACACAGTTCTGAACCCATATTTAGCTGATGCGGTCAACCAGCAGAATGAAAGTTTAATTCTGCAACACCAGGTCGTTAGTCACAGCCCTAGTCAGAGTCCCAATTACAATGTAACAAATACACAGACGGCTCAACATGACATATTCTTTGATCTTAATCAAAGTACGTTAACATTCTAGAATAATGAAAATGAACATTGTCATTCTGTGTACTAAAACCCTGACGTAATCGAAGCAGTCAACCAGCTGAATAAAAATTTAACATTTTTTACATCCATCAGACCAGAGCAATACTCATAATAAAATTCCAGCCAAAAATTCCAGTCAAAATGTACCAAACACACCGGTGACTCCGCACGACATATTCCATGATCTAAATCAATGTCTGTTAGGGTTACAAAATAGCCTAAATGAACAAAGGCATTCTATGCAGTTAAATCCCCTTTTAATAGATGCAGTGAATCAGCTGAACGAAAGTTTGGAATTATCTCAAGAACACAACTTCAGTATCGTCTCAATTCCAGAAATCACTCAGGAATATAGACATTTATCTCCTCAAGATTTGTTTTATGATCTTAATCAAGGTCTTATGAGGTTAAATGTCTGGTTACCTTAATCGAATCGAATTTGATGGACCGATTGCATTGGCGATGTTTATACACTGGCACCAACAGCGTCTTAGATGACAGACCTGGTGGATGAACGTGAAAAATCTGGATCAAACTACTCAACTTATAACCTTACATAACCAATTTGTGCAAGATTAAAAGGGTTTCATTTGAGACAATTCACAGTTAAAAAGGTTCGGGGTTGTGTATGATAAGCATGTTTTATTACCTGATTTCACAACTCTCCCTTATGACTATTAATACTATTCATGTACAGACGTGGACAAATTTGTTGGTACCCTTCCACGACAAAAGAAGAACCCACAATTTTCTCTGAAATAACTTGAAACTGACAAAAGTAATTGGCATCCATCATTTTTATTCCATATTTAATAAAAATCAAACTTTGCTTTTGATTTTTGATTCAACAGAATATTTTAAATGATAAAACAAATGAAAATGACGTGGGCAAAAATGGGACCCTTAACCTAATATTTTGTTGCACAACCTTTAGAGGAACAGGTAGTTTGTCCCACTCTTCCTGAGCAAACTGCTCCATCTCAGGTTTGAAGTGTGCCTTCTCCAGACTGCATGTTTCAGCTCCACAGATTCCATAGATGTTTGATAGGATTCAGATCAGGGCTCATAGAAGGCAACTTCAGAATAGTCCATTGTTTTGTTCTTAGCCATTCTTGGATGCTTTTACTGTGGGTTTTGGGTCTTTATCATGTTGGAGGACTCATGACCTGCGACTGAGACAGAGCTTTCTTACACTGGGCAGTACGTTTCGCTCCAGAATGCCTTGATAGTCTCAAGATTTCATTGTGCCCTGCACAGATTCAAGGCATCTTGTGCCAGATACAGCAAAGTAGATGCAAAACATAACCGAGCCTCCTCCATGTTTCATAGTAGGTATGGTGTTCTTTTCTTTGAAAGCTCCATTTTTTGTCTGTGAACATAGAGCTGTTGTGACTTGCCAAAAAGCTCCAGTTTTGTCTCATCTAAGCAAAGGACATTCTCCCAGAAGCATTGTTGCCTGTCAAAATAAAATTCCAGTCTGGTTTTTTATGTTTTTCTTTCAGCAGTAGAGTCCTCCTGGGTCTTCTTCCATTGAGCCCACTGTCACTCAAAAAGCGATGGATGGTGCGATCAGACACTGATGTACCTTGACCTTGGAGTTCAGCTTGTATCTCTTTGGAAGTTTTCCTTGTCTCTTTGTCTACCTTTTGCACTATCCTTCTGTTCAATCTGGGGATGATTTTCCTCCTGTGACCACATCCACAGAGGTTAGCTACAGTCCCATGGACCTTAAACTTCTTAATAATATTTGTAACTGTAGTCACAGGAACATCAAGCTGCTTGGAAATGGTCTTATAGCCTATGCCTTTAACATGCTTGTCTATAATTTTCTTTCTGTGCTCCTCAGACAACAATCTCCTTTGCTTTCTCTGGTCCATGTTCAATGTGGTGCACACAATGATACCAAACAGCAGAGTGACTACTTTTCTCCATTTAAATAGCCTGAATGACTGACTAAAAGATTGAAGGCATGTGTGATACTAATACTAATGTGGGGTACCAACAAACCTGTCCAGGTCATTTTAGAATATCTTTGTAGAATAAGCAATAATTTATCTCTTTTCACACTTTCTTTGCTTTACTCTATGACATACCAAAGGCATGCAGGTATACATGAGACAATTGCTTTTAATTTCATCACTTTTCAGGAGGAATGAAGCATTGTTTCAATGCGCTGTAAGGGTACCAACAACTTTGTCCACATCTGTATATATGTATATATTTTGTGTTTTGAACATTAGTATTGGAAAATATGAATGAGTGCTTTTGATGCAAGGATGCAACTGCCCTTTTTGTGTATCGTATGTGGACCAAGTAAGAGCGGAAAATCATATTTTCTCAAAATGTTGTTGGAAGAATGTGAAGAGGTATTGTCAATAGTTCCCAAAAACTATGTGTGGTGTTATACATCTGTTGGCAGTTGGCAACCTCTGTATGGTGAGTTGATGACCAGAATAAATATTAATTTTTTTCAAGGAATCCCTGATTCTTAATGTGATGATGAACTATTTCCCCCCCAGCAACACAAACTTATTGATAATTGATGACGTGATAGAATCTGCCAGTAAAAACGATGAAGTAGAAAAGGCTTTTACAAAATACACCCACGACAGAAATCTGATCGTCATCCATCTCATTCAAAACCTGTTTTTTCAAGGTAAGACTAGTAGAACAATCAACTTGAACACCAACTACATGGTTCTTTTTAAAAACCCTAGAGACAAATTACAGATCAGCATATTAGCCTGTCAAATGTATCCGGGTAACAGCAAGTCCTTGTCAGAACGTCAAGATATCACCACTAGACCTTACAGATATTCATTTGTTGACCTGAAAGCACAAACACCAGAAGAGCTCCGTCTCCAGGCAGGGATGTTTCCACGAGAAAATCCATTTGAAACAAAAAAACCTTCCCACTGTTGAATTCGGTCTCCACCCTGGTCAGGGCCGGTTCTAGACATTTGGAGGCCCTAGGCAAAATTTATATTGGAGGCCTCCTGGCCTCCTTCCCTCCACATTTCAGAATAAATAAAAAGCATTTGAAACAAATAAAATTTCTAACCTTTTTGTTTATACAAAACCTGTTATCATTACTTGTATATATTTACTTAAATGTGCATATTAATTAAACTTTAACTAAGGTCAACACTAAAAAAATATGAAAGGTCATCTGGACCAGCTCTTCTTCTTGTTCAGTAATTTATTTACAGTAACACACTAACCCACTATTTGGGATAACAAACATTTTTGCCTACTCTATACAGTAAAATGGGGGGTAAGATGTCATTTTTCTAGCTGGAGATGGACACAATTTCCCCATCCTACTGAAGCAAAATAGGCTAGACTGTCATATTATCTATTGCATTTATAAACTATGCACTATAACCAAATCAACAGTGGAAGTGAAGAAGACAAACTACTAAGCAGAAAGAATAGTTAACTTCATCAGTTGTATCTGTATGCTTAAACTGTATTTATTCAGTAAATACAACAGCACAACTTATTTGAAAACTAAAAAAAAGTATGAAGTAGGTTATTATAATGTAAACGTCACCGGAACTTATACAGACAGTTGTACTTTTTTGAAATAATAAACAATGGTCTAGCCTAGCTGTGATTGCTGTTGTTATTAAACTTTTACATTTTCTTTAGTATTTTGAAAATCAGCTCCTACTGATTCACTGTACAGTCGATCAGCTCGGATTCAAAGCGTCATACGTGAATTTAACGTGTCATGGCGCTCGCGCTGTTTTGAACTGAGAATAAACCGGCTGCAAATAATGATCCATCTTCAAATGGCGCTGACGCTAATCGGCAGAATAAGGCTCCGTTTATTTTAATATACATTTACAATCAAAAATACATGATGACAGCTCACATACCTGCATCATGAGCTGCGCTTTCTTTGTTTCTTTTGAGTATAGGTTTGTTACGGTTATGGAGGCCCCGCCCTCAAGCCTGAGGCCCTAGGCAATTGCCTGCTCTGCCTATAGCTAGCGCCGGCCCTGACCCTGGTCTCCACCCTGAAGGAGAAAGAATATATTAAGTGATGCACCCACAGATCTCATACTAAGCATATGTGAAGTAGCTTTAAACATGCTCAGAATGAACATACCACTGATGACAAAACAGTACCGGGTTTTAATAAAACAGAAAAAATTGATCTGTAGAAACAAAAAAGAAAGCTATTAATCAATCCGGAGGATTTCTTCTGCCTTTTCTCAGTGTAGCCGTTCCTTTTATAAGCAGCTTAATTGCATCCCGTAACAGGGAGCAGCAGAGAAAATTTATTTAGTCCCTCAACATCAGCTTGATAAACTTAGAAACATCACCATAGAGAATGAAAGGTTAAGAAAGACTGATGAAAACAACTTAGGCAAGGCAATACTGTGCATTTTGTCATGGAGTTATCCAAATGATTATGAGAAGGCAAAACTCTACGCATCCGTCCTGCAAAAATTTTAAAACTTGGTTAAACTAGGAGAGCAGGAAACCGCTCAACTGACCCTGTTCCTACCTAAAACACCAGAAAGGAAAACAGAAGCAACAGTGTAGGTCCACAAGAAGTGCTTGCTAACATTTCTGCAAGGAACAAAAAAAATACTTTGTACATTATGGAAAAAATTTTAAAATCCATTGAAGTTGCTCCGTGGAATGATAATGCTAAATTTATTTTTAAAGGAAAAACTATCAAAGGATCTCACATGTTGGATTTGCTTAAGAATCTCATGGGCCCTCATAAAGTATCTGATGATTAAAGGCCTTTAGGATGGAAAGAAATATTACAGCCATAAAAAGATCCAAAGATCCATACCCTCTGTCATCCCCCTCTCAACTTGTTTCCTCTTCTTCTAAAGCGAAGACTATGATTCTTTTACCCCTGAGACTGTTTGTAAATCTCCCACTCTTAGCTGTTCTGTCTGGTTTGATTTTTTAAATGACTGATGAGGGACTACGATGTGTTGTATTTTGTTACCATTTATTTCAATAAAATAACTTTGCATCAACAATTTTCTTGTGAAGCATTATAATTTAATATTCCATTATACATGCAATTGAAACATATCTAGAGAGGAGATAACACATTGTACACAGGTAAATGTTTGCTTTTTATTTATTCTTGGGTCCAGTTTTTAACAAAAGACTTGTCAAACACATATTCCCCTACCTTAATAATGACAAATGTTTCCCACAATCGTTGTCCAGATTCAGGTTGAATGCGAATAAAGTATAACCGTTCAGGTACTCTCCTCTGTTTATTGCCAATGCCTGATCCTTTAGCTGCTTTCTTCATGCTAAAATTAAAGAATGGATTTCACAGACCACATTACTGGACTGAAAAAAGGTTGAAACGATTTTGCAGGATATTGAGTACCATCTGTGTAGAGTGCTATAAATGCTGTATCGTATCGTTTAATTTAAAATTAAAAGGGTTTTTACTGTATGATCCACTGAAGGCATCGTTGTCTACCATCCCAAAGATAATGGTTTTTAGGAAATCGATGCCATTCGGTAAAAGTTTATCCTGAAAAAATATATCTGAGTGAATCTGTCCAGTCAAGTCAGAAGTGTTGCTTTCAGCACTGAATCTGGCCCTTTGTTTATGATCTTTTTTTGACCTTCTGAATCAGTGGCATCCATATGCCCTGCTGTGTCTTTGTAGAATAGCCTGGTGCAAAATTGTGTTTCCAGGGTATCTTTTCCATAGTTAAGGCAATCCCCGATCATGACATCCACTTGTGATGGATAGTTAATATCCCCCACCTTTGCATCATTAGCTATGTTAGAACCATCAGGGTTCATGATTTTACATGCTAGAAAAGTGTTGTTCGAGTCAAGGTAATCCTCACCATTTCCAGCCACGGAGAACTCCAGGGACCCATTGTCCGTCAAAGCAGAAAGTGGAGAAAGTGCAGGTATTTCGACATAAGTGTACTTTTTGATACTCATCTGGGTTTAGGGTAATGTGAAAATATCCAATTCTGTCTTAGTACATTCAGAGGATAGACTGTGTAAGAAAGCCATGTGTAGCAATTCTAGGCTGCAACACAGGCTGAACACAGACACACAGGAGGTAGGGGTAGTGGAAAACAAGTGCTCTTTTATTTAGGTCTTTAGTGAAGTGGAGGTGAGATAGGTGCAGGGTGCTGGGTGCAGCTTCGTGGTCGTCCTAGTTCTAGACGCGGTGAGCAGGGGTGAACAGCATCGAGGTGAGGCTTCTGCCGTGGAGGTGAAGATGCTTGGCTCGGCACTGGTCGGGAGCGTGGTCTTCGTCGCTGTCCGTAGTCTCTGTGTGAAAGGAAGAGAAACGGATCAGCATTTCCATCCAGACCAAACTGGCACCGTTCCTGCCACGCCCTTTCATACTCTCCTGGTTTATCCAGGAGGGGCAGGAGCTGCCGCTGCACTCATTGGAAGCCAGCCATTTAGAGTTGTGCCGCCCCATTTTGCAGAAATGTGTTCCTGAGCTTTCCACAACTAGGGGGGTGCTGAAGTGGTGCTGTCCTTTCAACATCCGGGTGGCAGTTGCGTGAGGAGCGAGAAGTGCTTGAATGGTGTTGGCTGCAGGCCCGCCGTTAGAAAATGCTCAGCTGCTTTCTTTTGTGAGAGATGGGAGGATGCTTGTTGCCTCTCTGCTTGGTCTTTTTCACACTGGTCTTCATTTTAGGTACCCCTCTTTTATTTGGAATCATTTGTTGACATTCACTGAGTCCTTTAGATTTTTTACATGCAATCAATGCAAGACCTGATCTGTCTTGATTCTTTGGCCACTGTTTTTTAAAATGAGGTTTTGCAACAGCAATCCCCCTTTTTATAAAAAGAACTGCCTTTCTAAAAAGACTCTTGAACAGACCCCCTAGACCTGACTCATACGTGGTGGGGGCAGGCACCATGAAAATTTGGAAGACCATTTCCAGCCTAGTGGACATAATAATCCACATAGGACTGAGGACCAATGTACACCCTATCTATCATTTTTACAGACGGAATGAATGTTTAGTGGGTCTGAAGTGTAGTTTAGCTATAAATTTCCCATACTAATACTAAAAGGTATATGCTTGTTCTGATCTGATTTAACTTCGATTACTATATCAGTAATGTGTTTCTTGGTGAGAGGTACATAATGTGGCTTATCATAAGTAATAGTGACGATTTTCTTGTTTTCCCCATTATATGTACACATCTCATTAAAGGGACAAAGCTGTCACCAACTCTTTGATACTCAATAATGTCTGTATATACGTACATTGTGTAAAAGCCTGCATGAATATCGATGTGATTAGGTGCTTCTGGTTTGTGGTATGTTAACAGACCATCGGGATTCATTGAGCATAATAACTCAATAAATCAATACTTGCATTATATACTTGAGTAATTTGACCAAGATAGTATTCTATTCTGTTTACACCATTCGTCAGACTAACCTGAAATAGACAATCATGCTGGATTAATGAGTACTAACTATGTAAATGTTGCACCTCTGAGAGTGAAATCTCCTTTCAAATCAGTTGGTTTGGCAAATTTAGTAGTATAGTGCGCAATCTTATTGTCTTAATGTCCATCAATGCATTGTTTGGAAGGGTCACAAAGAATCCATACTCTCCCATGGTTTAATGATCATAGATTTCAGTTCATTCTGTTCAGTTTCAGATTTGTTCATGATGATCCTTTTTAAGATCTAATGTTATGTTAACTACTTCTTCGGCCAGAACCCAGGAATTAAATTTATCGGCCACCCCACCCGTTTCACCAGATAAACTTTTTTTTCCAGATTTGGGTCTTTTCAGACAAGATTTTCTCTATTTTGAATGCCTTGTCCTTCTCAATAATAATCTTTTGTACCTCAGGTTCATAAAATGTTCCCTCAATTTTTTCACCGTCATAATTTTGCAATTTATATATCGGGGATCTCTTGGTATCTGCTCAGAAATTGGAATTCCAGATTTCCAGCTAAATTTTGGGGGAAACTACAAAACTGGTATATTACTCACACTGGAAATTTTTACAATTGAATTTTTTTAAAATGTTTTGTTGGGGGATTTGAAGGATCAATGCCAAGTTCTGTCCAACACAATGATTCTTCTGAGAAAAAAAAATTCAATATTTTTTCAATATTTGTGTACATTAAATTTCAATGGTTTTCTCTCTTTTACGTTTGTAAATTGGAAGAAATCACTGCAAAAAGAAAAGACAAATATGATAAGCATTTGGGGAAGTGGGGGTGTTACAATCTTTACCATAAAAGCTACCTTGCCTGTAGTTTTAATCTAGTTGTCAGTCATACTGTGAGTATACAAAACTTGTAAATATTTACAGGTTATGATTTATTTATGCAAAATCTTTTTATTTGTCATGCAATAACATTTTGTATTTACGTTGTTCTTGTCTGAAAAAAAAACCAAAACTATTGGACGCCACCTTCATAACAAGCTGTCCCACACTGCACTAAAGGAGTCCCCATAAATTAATGTACCCAAACAGAATGTTTGGCAAAAAGGTGACTGCAGAAATCACCTGATATCCACTGTAAAATATGGTGGTAGATTATTAATGCTTTGGACCTATTTTGTGTCTACCTGTCTGCCTGTACAAAGATTGAGAGCATCATGATTTCCACAAAGTGCCTGGATATTTGAGGACAAAACTTGATTTCTATCTGCCAAGAGGTTCAGTCTTAAGTGTTGATCGAGCTTTCAGCAATATAACTAATTTTGAACCCAAAGGTTTGCAGAAAATCGTGAAATAATTAGAAAATTATAAATCTGTACAAAATCTCTATACACTCCTGAACAAAATCTTAAGACCAGGGAAATCGTAACCAGGTTGTAAGTACTTCTTCAAAATGCCAAAAGAAGAAACAAGAGCAAGAGACAAAAAAATAGAGAGTAGGCAATTTATTGAAAACTGCATTTAAACTCAAACAGGCTGGTCATCAGCTGATCAAAAGTCAAAAGACCATAGCCTTTAAAAGTTAAAATCTGTGCAAAAAGATGGCTTTAATGTCATTGTCCTTCAGACAGTCACACTGTCATGATCTCCTGATGGCAAAAGCAAAAAGGCTTTCTGTTTTTGAACGTGGCAGGATTGTTGAGCTGCACAAGCAAGGGCTCTTGCAACGCACCATTGCTGCCGAGGTTGGACGCAGTAAGACAGCCATTTTAAATTTCTTAAAAGATCCTGAGAGGTATGGGACAAAAAAAATCAAGTGGTACACCCAAAAAAATTTCACCTGCACTGAGCCGGAGGATCCAACGGGCTGTCCGTGAAGACACAGGCTGATCCTCGACCCAAATTAAGGCCCTTACTGATGCTGACTGCAGCCCAATAACCATAAGACGGCATCTGCAAGAGAAGGGCCACGTCTCCTCCCACGCCACAAACTTGCCCGTTTGCAATTTGCAAGGGAGCACCAAACATGGGACGTTGAAAGATGGAGGAAAGTTTTATTCTCGGACGAGAAAAAATTTAACCTGGATGGTCTTGATGGCTTCCAACGATACTGGCATGACAAGGAGATCCCACTGGAGATGTTTTCTACGCAGCACAGTGGAGGAGGCTCCATCATGATCTGGGGTGCTTTTTCCTTCAATGGGAAAATGGAGCTTCAGGTTGTGCAGGGGCGTCAAACGGCGGCTGGCTATGTGGACATGTTGCAGCAGGCATCCCTTTTGACTGACGGCCCTCTTCTGTGTGGTAATGACTGGGTCTTTCAACAGGACAACGCTGCAGTTCACAACGCCCACCTGACGAAGGACTTCTTCCAGGACAATAACATTGCACTTCTGGACCATCCTGCGTGTTCTCCTGATCTAAATCCCCTTGAGAATGTTTGGGGATGGATGGCAAGGGAAGTTTACAAAAACGGACGTCAGTTCCAGACTATGGATGCCCTTCGTGAAGCCATCTTCACCACATGGAGCAATGTTCCCACCAGCCTCCTGGAAACAGTTGCATCAAGCATGCCGAAATGAGTGTTTGAAGTTATCACCAAGAATACTTGGAATGTTTCCCCCGGTCTGAAGATTTTGTTCAGGAGTGTATATATATTTGGCTTTTTGCTTTGATTAAACATGTTGAAATTTGTATCTAGCCTGACTGTTGCTTATATGCCCATCCTGTGTAGAAAGTGTTAAATATTATATTTAAAGATGAAAGGACACAATACAGTTGCACCCTCAGAAAGCCAAAAGTCAAGGAAAAAGTTTAACAGGCTCAGAAGTTTAACATGTCTTTTTCTTAATGTACAACCTTGTTACACACATGATATGGTACATCATTCTTCCTGATACATCTGATTCATTCCTTTAATCATTTGCAGTCAGAGAAAACTGTCACCAGTTGGACCAGAGGTTTTATGTGAATGTGTTGAGTGGGGACAAATTTGGACAAGCTGGAATTTTCCTCCTAAATGTAAGCATTTGTTTAGAAGAGTTAGAAAGTCACATTGTGTTGCATGGCACTCTTTTGGAAGTTAGCATTCTTTGACACCTAAGACTGCATCACTGAATTCTGACAACTGGTTAATGATTTACGAGCACTTTTAACACTTTAGAGTAGAATTTGCCTAGAATTTGACTCTCCATTCTTCCAACATCTGCCTCACTTGTTTCATTGGTGTCATTTTCAATAAAGGTATCTGCTAAATAATAATGTAAATATAATTTAACTTGTATACATTATACAAGTGAGATTTTTGCATAATTTTTATTTATAATTTAAAGTGATTGGCCAGTTGCTTTTTTCCTGGAAATGAAAAAATCTGCACAGGGTAAAAGAGCCTCAGCCAATAAATTCAATGACTTTCCTACATTTACACAATTTCTCTGTAAAAGAGCTGGGGATTAAATTTGTTTATGTTGAAGACACAACCTTACATGGGATAAAATTCACTAAACTCATTTTGCTCATTAATGCTCAGTATTATTTCCTGTAAGACAGTCTGCAGCATATTATTAATTGATTCATTTAAATTGGTAAATTAGCAGACACGTTCAAATTCATTTAATCTGGGAAATTAGCAGACATGTTCAATGTTCAAGGCAATTCTCCTAAATTACCAAGATGAGGGGTGTTCCAAAAGACATCATGGGCATGTTAAACTATGTTTGATGAAAATGTTAACATATCAAAAGATTTTGGCAAAATGACTGAGAGGCCACAATTATTGCAAAATGAAGACGCATTTAACAGAATGCAACCTTATTCCATGGCACATAAAGGGCCTAAGAAGTATATTATAACATGATGCATATCTTAATGTCAAGAGCAAAAGAATTGCTGATAGTTTTGCATTATAAATGGCCTCTATCTTGAGTCTTTAGGCAGACTTATTAGTGTTTTAGAGACAAAGTTCTATTATTCTAATTTAAAAAGGGAACCGAAAAAGGAAAAGAGATGCTGCATCACTGCTGAAGAGGTATTTAGATTTTAATTAATCCCAGTACAGGTGTCCAATGGTCAGAAACATATTTACAAGCACATCAGAATTAACTTCAATGGTAGCTGAAACAGGTCATTCCATACAAATCAGAAATAGAAGCTTCTGCCTGTAGGCTAATGTTATTCCCCTCTAAAAGAGTAAAAAAAAGATGGCTTCCCATTACAGGTGGGGAGGAAGAAAAACCTCTGCCGAGGTAGCAGATCTAGGAAAAATTAAGCGAAGTGAAATGTCTTTGCATTTCATTTGCAGCTGTCATTACAACAATCAATTGATAATTTATAAATTGCTGAGAGATGCTACGGCTCAAGCTGTAGAGAAAGGGGTGTATTCATAGTGGGAGGGAGGAGAGTTTCTCTCCTTAGAAGAAGTTATTCTAACATAACATGTACATATCAACAAATTATACCAAGTGATAAATAATGATAATTTTTTAATAATACATCTTTGATTATTGACAGGGAAATAGTGATATATATGGGCTTGTGGGCACAATAAACATACAGTATTCTTAGTTGTAATTTCACTCAGTTTCGCCAATATTTTGAAGTGAACTAGTTTCTAAGGAACTGGACTGTTTGGACTATGTACTATGCTTGCAGTGAATGCAGTTTTTGATCTCTTTCTTTTTGCCATTCCCTTTTCAGGCAGCGTGAGACAAATCTGTTCTTAGGAGTCCAGACAACAAAGACCTCAGTCAGGTGTCATAACTCCTGGGTGTGCATGAGTGTAAATAACAGTGTCCATTGCACGTTAGGCTGTCTTACCTATGTTTGTGTGGGTGAGAAGAAAAAAGTACATGAAAGAGTTGACAGGTTCTAACTGAGAGTCTGATGAAGGATGGCATTTCTAGTGTGAAAGATGCAATACGCAGGTGGAATGGCAAATCCCCTGCATGGCAGAGATAAACAGTATAACCCTCCTCTTCTTGGTTTGGTTTACCTGCAATTTGTTGACACAGTGTTTGTGTTATTTCAGGTTTTGTTATTTTGCCATGTAATCCAAAGCTTCCTTACTTTGGAGGGCAAGTCCACTGCAGCTAGTATAAACAAGCAAACTACATTTCCAACACCCACCCACCCACAACAACAATAAAGAAAAATGGCCAGTAGTACAGTTCTTGTCTTCACAAGTGGAAAACTGCAGTTGCAGATTTCTAGGTTGCCGCAGTTCCTGCAAAAAAACAATAACCAAAAAAAAAAAAGCAGAAATTGAGACTACTGACATATTTGTAGGAAACAGTTAATTTACTGCAATAGAACATGCAGTACTGTCTACCAACAATACATCTCTATGTTAAACTGACAGCTGAGACAAAACCATTAAACAGATGAACATTTGATGATGTGTGGTATGTGGTGTACAAACACTCTTATTAAAGTAAATGAAATTCTAATATATACTGTATTTTTTTTAAGTTTTCACAGTACATACACAGCTACAGCATCTTCTCTAATTTTAACTTAATTTGACTAAAATGCTGAAAAGAACTAGGGAACTCTGAGTAATAATTGCAAAGAGTATCATATGCTGGGGGAGACCTCAGAGGAAAAGCTGTGTGCTTCAACTCACCTCTGCAGCAGATGTCATAGACACTATGGCCAAAGAATAAAGGCAAGAGAAAAGAAAAGAAACAGAAATAAAAACTGCAGAGGACCAACAGAACAGAATGGAACAGGGAGAGAAACAAGACACAGAAAGACTATTAGTCAACTTGAGAAGATCTGTTTAAAAGTGTAACTGCAAGCTCACAAACAAACAACTCATGGGTTTTAGTTTAACTACAACATCTATTCTGACAACTTTTCAAATTTCAGACTTACTTATTCAGAACATGACAATCACACAATTTAAACTACTGACTGGCAAATATTATTCACGTTTCTCTTAATATTGCAACCTATTCTTTAAAAAATTTCTGGATTTCAGGTTTCGTCTTGCAGTAAATTGAATTCTCAGAGTAGGTGTGAAGTCAAACTCTAGACAGCTTCTATGATCATTTCTTTAAGCATCACTTAGTTTATCACTTGCATGAACTGTCTGCCACATGTAGGCTTTTAAACAGGAGGGAATATTAAGGCCTCAAATAATCCTTACCAACCTCTTCAATGACGATACTGCTATGATACTCTATAGGAGGGTGAGCAACACAAGTCAGATACCTTGGCGCTGATACATCTAGTCTAGTCAAATGGTATTAAATGTAACCTAAAATGTCATTCCTTACCCATACATTTATGAAATTAAATTTATTGTCAAAAAAGTTATTTTTTTGTCTATGTTTCTTCCATTAATTAGCATGTTAATTATGGGTTCGTCCATTGTAATGTGGGAGCATGAAGAGCCACTGGCAGTTTTGCTTAAGTAACACAAGCTCCTTAGCTGCTGTTATTGTTATGATATAGTTTCACATACATACATGTAAGACTGGTCACACACAGCTACATTAGTTGTAACTTTCCACTCCTCAGCCATACTGAAAATTAGCCCATACTATTCCTATTCTTCAGTGGCTACATTGGCTTCTACATACAGTTTAAAATGGAAATTTTCATTAATAAATATTCCATGGTCTTGCACTTATGTACTTGACTCAATAATACTGCCACCACTAACATAATCTCACCAGCATATAGGTAACAGACAACTTCTAGTTTTCATTAATTACTGGCAATGTTAGAATTGATAGGTGAAGTATTCCTTTAACCAGTGGTACTGGACACATGTATTCTTTGTATATCATATTACCTTTTCCTCCAGATCCTTAATTTGCCTTCTCTGAATATCTGTCTTATCCTCCAAGTCTCTGATTCTCTGTGATGAGAGAAAAAATGAAAAACAAATCATATTTTACTGGTAGAAGTGACATGTATACAATTTATACAATTTAAAGGTCTTTACCTGCATTGTGATGTCAGTGATGCTTCATATTTAAGAATAGGCAAACATTAATAGGCAAACAGTAATGCATGACAAGTCAACTAGAGCAACATTATTTTTTTCAATTATCTCAATTTCAAAACTAAACTGGTCAGCTCAGAGCGAAAAATAAACCACAGGAGGTAAAACAGTAGTGACACGGAGAAAAGGAGAGTGTGAGATAGCCAGCTACATGGTTCAACAACCGACCTTGACTCGGAGAGGAACTAAAGAGAGAAAAAGTGAGTGTGAGATGGCCAGCTACTCTGTCTACCAACTGATCTTGACTCAGAAAGGAATTTCTCTTCCCACCCCATTTACCGGCTTCATCTAATCAGAAGACTCAGCGTGTGAGTGCAGATGTGTAGTTGTTTGTGCAATATATGCTGTGCTACATCAGGCTAAGGTAGTGGGTGTTGTGCAAACAAGTCCAAGCTCTAGTCCTATGTGTTGTCCTTGTTGAGGGCCCAAATAGCCTGTGGGAAGAAGCTCCTCCTCATTCTCTCTGTGTTGGCCTTCAGGGAGCAGAAGCACTTCCCTGACTGCAACAGAGAGAAGAGTCCATTGTTCAGATGGCTGAACCCTAGGTCCTTCATTAACTTCCTGGCCTTGGTCCAGCACTGCTTGCTGTAGACAGACTGCAGGTCAGGGAGCTCAGTGTGGATATTATGCTGATTGCTGATTGCACCACACACTGGAGAGCCTGCCTATCCTGCTTGGTGCTGATCCCAAACCAGGCTGTGATGCTTGCCTAGTTACTGACATTTTCTTCACTCATGTCTACATACTGTACCTTTCCTCTTAGTTTCCTGGAGTCTCTGAATGATTAGTGGATACAAAGACTTTTAGTGGATTAGGCTTTAAGGTAATAAAGATTTTGTTTCACTCAACTCAGAAGTCTAAGGACCCTAAGGACTAAGACTTCTTTGTTATTATAAATAAACTAGCTGAGCACAGTATAACCCTTATGGTTTTACACCTATGTCATGCACTATGGCTCAGAATGTTGGCATCATATTTGAAAGTGACTTATTTAAACCCAGTACTAGTATTATTGCTATAACATCATCCATCTTATTCCATCTCCTGAATACTGCCAAATTTAGAAAAATGCTTTCCACATATGACATTGAATTTTTTTAATTTCTAAAATCTAGGTTACATTACAGTAAGGCATTTCTAGCTAGATACCCTGTTGTATCCATCAACAAGCTCCAGTTAGTCCAAAATGTAACAGCCCGTGTTCTTATAAGAACATTGAAAATTGAAGATGATCATCAGATTATTACTACCACAGGCTGTGCCTCTGTCAGCACTAGATGACAATTTCATAGATTTGCTGTCAGTGTGGCCTTCCAGAGCTTGCCCAGGATGTGCTTGAGATGGTGGAGGTGGTTTGACCAGGTGGCGGAGTGGATTATGACATCGTC
Source organism: Pangasianodon hypophthalmus (assembly GCF_027358585.1). Taxonomy (NCBI): domain Eukaryota; kingdom Metazoa; phylum Chordata; class Actinopteri; order Siluriformes; family Pangasiidae; genus Pangasianodon; species Pangasianodon hypophthalmus. The sequence continues at coordinate 14,558,541 of NC_069724.1, read as the reverse complement.
CAGGTAGGTTGTGGCACACTGCTGGTGGGGCCACACAACGATGTCCATGAGTCACTGGAATGTTGCAGGGGCACCATGGAGCCTGAAAGGGAGAACCTTTTACTGCCAGTGGCTGCTGGCCATGCTGAACACTGTTTTGGGCTTTGCATTGGGAGCTAGGGCTACCTGGCAGTATCCCTTTGTGAGGTCCAGGGTGGAAATGAAGCGTGCCCTTCCCAGACGCTCTACGAGGTTGTCCACTCAGAGAAGGGGATAGCTGTCAAAGTTCTACACCTGGTTGAGTTTCCAGAAGTTGTTACAAAGCCTGAGGCTCCCGTCGGGCTTCGGGGCCACCACAATGGGGCTGGACTAGGGGCTGGTGAATTCCTCAATGATGCCATCCCTTAGCATCTGGCTAACTTTCTCTTCAATTGCTTTGCAGAGGGTCTCAGGGACATGGTGGGGCCGCTGTCAGATCATGACTCCTGGTGGGGTTTCTATCTCATGCTGGACTAGGTGGGTCATGCTTGGGGTCGCCAAGAACATATCAGCGAACTGATCTACAAGCTCTGACAGGTCTTGAGGTCACTGAAAGGGAGTCAGCTCTTCTCCCTTCTGGACCAAGGTATGCTCCGGTGGCTCTGGGGACACAGCAGCATAGGCATACAGCACTGGGACAGGTTCTATCCATCTCTTTAGCAGATTATCATGGTACAGCCGAGTGTCTAGGCACTTACTGGGCTGTTGCAGGTGGTAGTTCACCGGGCACACCCTCTTGAGGACTGAATACACAGATCAGGCATAACATTATGACCACCTGCCTAATATTGTGTTGGTCCCACTTTTGCTGCCAAAACAGCCCAGACCCATCGAGGCATGGACTCCACTAGATCCCTGAAGGTGTGCTGTGGTATCTGGCACAAAGATGTTAACAGCAGATCCTTTAAGTCCTGTAAATTGCGGGGTGGGGCCTCCATGGACTTGATGGCCAGCACACCCCACAGATGTTCTACTGGATTGAGATCTTGGGAATTTGGAGGCCAAGTCAACACCTTGAACTCTTTGTCATGTTCCTCGAACCATTCCTGAACAATTTTTACAGTGTGGCAGGGCGCATTATCCCGCCAAAAGAGGTCACTTCCATTAGGGAATACCGTTGCCATGAAGGGGTGTACCTTGTCTGCAACAATGTTAAGGTAGGTGGTATGTGTCAAAATAGCATCCACATGAATGCCAGGACCCAGAACATTGCCCAGAGCATCACACTGCCTCCGCCAGCTTGCATTCTTCCCATAGTGCATGCTGGTGCCATCTCTTCCCCAGGTAAATGCACATGCACCCGGCCTTCCTAATATACAGTCAGGTACATAAATATTGGGACAGTGACACAGTTTTAGTAATTTTGCCTCTGTACACCACCACAGTGGATTTGAAATGAAGCAGTCAAGATGTGACTTAAGTGTAGACTTTCAGCTTTAATTCAAGGGGTTTAACAAAAATATTGCATTAACCGTTTAGGAATTACAGCCATTTTTTACAGAGTTCCTCCATTTTCACAGGCTCAAAAGTAATGGGACAAACTAATATAATCATAAATATTAGTATTATTTTTATTACTTGGAGGTAAATCCTTTGCAGTCAAAGACTACCTGAAGTCTGGACCCCATGGACATCACCAAATGCTGAGTTTCCTCCCTTGAGATGATTTGCCAGGTCTTTACTGCAGCCATCTTCAGTTGCTGCTTGTTTGTGGGGCATTCTGCCTTCAGATTTGTCTTCAGTAAGTGAAAAGCAGCTCAGTTGGGTTGAGGTCAGGTGACTGACTCAGAACATTTAATTTCCAAGCTCTTGGGCTGCTTTCACAGTATGTTTTGGGTTGTTATCCATCTGTACTGTGAAGTGCTGTCCTATCAGTTTTGCAGCATTTGACTGAATCTGAGCAGAAAGTATAGCTCTGTACACTTCAGAATTCATCCTGCTACTTCTATCAACAGTCACATTATCAATAAACCCCAGTGACCCAGTTCCATTGGCAGCCAAACATGCCCATGCCATAACACTGCCTCCACATGTTTGACGGATGATGTGGTATGCTTTGGATCATGAGCCCTTCCTTTCCTTCTCCATACTTTTCTCTTCCCATCATTCTGGTACAAGTTAATCTTGCATCAGAACTGGTCAGGCTTTTTTTAGAGTTTTTTTTTAGCGAAGTCTAATCTGGCCTTTGTGTTCTTGAGTGTTACCAGCGGTTTGCATCTTGAGGTAAACCGTCTGTATTTACATTCATGAAGGTGGCTCTTGATTGTAGACTTTGACAATGATAGGCCTACCTCCTCCAGAGTGTTCCTGACTTGGCTAGATGTTGTGAAGGGGTTGTTCTTCAATAAGAAAAGAATTCTGCAATCATCCACTTTAGTTGTTTTCTGTGGTCTCCCAGGCCTTTTGGTGTTGCTGAGCTCACCAGTACATTCCTTCTTTTTAAGAATGTACCAAATTGTTGATTTGGCCCTCCTAAAGTTTCTGCTATCTCTCTGATAGGTCTGTTTTGGTTTTTCAGCCTAATGATGGCCTCCTTCACTTGCATCAACACCTCTTTGGACGGCATATTGAGAGTTCCCATGAACAGCTACCAAATGCAAATTCAACACTTGGAATCACCTCCAGACCTTTTATCTCCTTAATTTATCATGATATAAGGAGGAAACAGGCCACAGCTGGCTATGAAACTGCATCAGTCAATTGTCCCATTACTTTCAAGCCTGTGAAAATGGAGGAACTGGCTGTGATAATGGCTGTAATTCCTAAACAGTTAATGCAGTATTTTTTGTTAAACCCCTTGAATTAAAGCTGAAAGTCTACGCTTCAGTCACATCTTGACTGCTTCATTTCAAATCCACTGTGGTGGCGTACAGAGGCAAAATTACCAAAACTGTGTCACTGTCCCAATATTTATGGACCTGACTGTATCTCAACCCTTGACAGGTGCTATTGTAATGAGATAATCAATATTATTCACTTCACCTGTCAGTGGTCATAATGCTATGGCTGATCGGTGTATGGGCCCTGCCAGAGGGCCAGGAACTTGCAGGTGGTCGATGGAAGCAGGAGGAACACTCGATCACCAGGCTAGAACCCCCGTGGTTGAGCTGGGCAGTTGTAAACCCTGACCTGCTTGGCCTGTGCTTCCTCCATGTGTTTTTGGACAATGGGAGTCATGCAGTTGATCTGTTCCTGCATTTCATTTACATTTACATTTATGGCATTTGGCAGACACTCTTATCCAGAGCAACTTACAAAAGTGCTTTGAAGACTCTATAAATAAATACATTCTGATACTGGTTCACTAGGTCACAAACTAAAAATAATATCAGTCCAAAAACTCTGAGGTAATACAGGAACAAGTGCTCAGACAATACAAATTTTTTTTTCATGCTAATTTAAGTACTTTAGGAAGAGATAAGTCTTTACATGTCATTTGAAGACTGACAGTGACTCAGCTGTTTGGACATCTTGGGGAAGTTCATTCCACCACCTAGGTGCCAGAACAGAGAAGAGTCTCAATGCATGCCTTCCTTGTACCCTGGGAGATGGTAGGACAAGTCAAGCAGTGCTAGAAGATTGGAGGGAGCATGGTGCAGTGTGGGATGTGATAAGTCCTTTAAGATAAGTGGGTGCTGGTCCATTTTTGGCTTTGTTGGCAAGCATCAATTTAAATCTGATGCGGGCAGTTACAGGAAGCCAGTGGAGGCAGCGTAGCAATAGGGTGGTGTGGGAGAACTTAGGAAGGTTGGAAACCAGTCATGCAGCTGCATTCTGGATCAGTTGCAGAGGTCGAATGGCGCTCAGAGGCAGATCTGCCAGGAGCGAGTTACAGTAGTCCAGTCTCAAAATGGCAAGGGACTGAACAAGCACCTGAGTGGCCTGTATGGGATGAAATGGACGAATCCTTCTAATGTTATAAAGGAGAAATTGGCATGAGCGTGTCAGATTAGCAATGTGAGAGGAAAAGGATTGTCCATGTTTACCCCAAGGTTGCGTGCAGTAATCAAAGGCAAGATCAGAGAGTTGTCCAGGGAGATAGCAAGATCCTGACATGGGGATGAACCACGTGGGATAAACAGCAGGTCAGTTTTGCTGCTAATACGTTTCAGCTGATGAGCTGCCATCCATGATGAGATGTCTGCCAGACATGCTGAGATCTGAGCAGAAACATGAGTGTCTGAGGGAGGGAAGGACAGGATGAGTTGAGTGTCATCCGCATAGCAGTGGTATGAAAAACCATGTGAGTATATGACCGGACCAAGAGATCGAGTATAGAGGGAGGACAGAAGAGGACCAGGTACTGAGCCTTGTGGGACACCAGTGGAGAGTCTGCGGGGAGTGGATGTGGATCCATTCCATGTCACCTGATATGACTGACCTTCCAGATAGGACGCAAACATTCCTGGACATAGGTGAGAGTATGGTACGGGGAGGGCTGTTCTTCCCAGGCTTCTTTTGCCACATCAGGCAGTCTTTAAGGCCTCCAACCAAAGAGGAGCTCGAACAGGGTAAAGCCTGTGGATGCCTGAAATGTCTCAGATGGTGAAAAGGACATAAGGTAAGAGCAGGTCCCAGTTTCTACTTTCCTCATCCTTGACCCACTGTAGCATCTTCTTGTGCATCTGTTTAAGATGCTCCACCAGACTATAACTGGTCCTTGAGCGCCTAAGGGGTTTGAGTAGGCCACGTGCATTAGTATGTTGATCTTGGAGCGGGGGTCTACTAGGAAGTTGCAGGTAGTAGAGGAGGCCACCTTGGATCAGGAAGTAGGATGTTGGCAGTGTCAGATCAGGCAGATGGTTTTCCCACTCTACCAGAAGCACCTGGCTCCAGCAACGTTTCAGGCGTTTGTCCTCCTTCTGCTTGTGCCCGAAGGTGCCCTCACAAATTACTTCCCACATCGGGATCATCCTATTTATGGGTGAGGTAAGCAGCCCGGGCCAGGGGAGTCATCGTCCCCGACAGCTGGGCCTGGTTGTTCAGGGGTGCATGAGTGGGACTGCTTGAAACAATGGCCAGTCCCTCCCCAAGAGAAGAGGCATGGGGAGTTCTGGCACAACCCCTACCCCTACCCGGGTCAGTCGGCATGGGCTTGTCCCGGTGAGGTGTGGGGGGGCGGCGCTTGGGAGTGGGGAGTCGCAGAAAGTCGTACTGTTGTTGACTGGTGAAAGGTTCCCTCCTCTCACCTTGGCCAATTGTCAATGTGGCCAGGGCATAACATTAAGTGAAGTGACGCTGTTCCTTCAGTACCTCGGCTGCAGTCACACAAGGAGCTTGCAGCATTTTGTATTCTAGGGCTAGAGGCCCACTGCCACACTGCCACACTATGAAGACATTTGGATTTGAGATCAAAAGACAAATATGACACGATAGATCAGAATTTCGGCTTTAATTTCTTGATATTTACATCGAGATGTGTTAAACAACTTAGAACATGGTGGCAGAACAACTTTCAGAGCAACCTTTGGTGGCAGAACACTCAATTTTTAGGTGAGCAACAGTATTAGAACAGATAGTCAAAGTAAATAACACTTAATATTTGGTTGCATATCCCTTGCTTGCAATAACTGCAGCAAGCCAGTGACCCACTGACATCAGCATTTGGCTCTTCCAAGCTTGTGCTGCAGCTTATTTAAGTTGTTTGTTCTGGGGGGTTTCTCCCTTCCATCTCTTCTTCAGGAGGTGAAATGCATGCTCAATTGGGTTAAGGTTTGGTGATTGACTTATAAAGTTGTTTGGCGAGCAATTCCCCTATATTTCTCCTAATCTTGGGTATATCCTTCTTACCAATATTTGGAAATCTGACAGACTGTCTCAGTGTATGTCTAGATAAAGCCTTACCTGTTCAGGCAAACCCACAGTTTACAGGATTTTACAGGATTACAGGTAGTGAATAATGGTTATAGATGTTTGTGAAGAGTTGTTGGTCTCTCAGGCATTTTTCAGGCAGACTGCTTAAGGCTGCTAGAGCACTAATAATGGTGCACTCAGATAATTTTAATAAAGTTATTTAATAAAGTTAAGTTGTATGCATATATCACTTCATTATACTAAACATTTTCTTCTCTCCCGGTCACAGAGTGCTTGAGTCTACAAGCTCCTTGCCCTGCCATCCTCAAGAATGCACTATTTGGGTCTCAGCCATTTTGTAGTGTTGTCTGAATTCTCAGTGGGCAATTTTTTTCCCAGGATAATTCTACTCTATTCTATTTTTCAACACATAGGTGATACTTTGGTGATGCAAAAGGGAAGAGGAAGGGAAGAGCTGCAGCAATGTAAATTAATGAGAGAGTTAATTACCCTGAGAGTTTGACTGCTAGTTAGTAAATGCCAAACTGTGCTGCATCTGCATTATTAGTCAGCTTGTCTAAATTCATGGTATAGCTAAGCTATCAGAGGATAATATTCACATAATTATTTTATATGCATTTATGGATATATAGGAGCAGGGGCAGATCTAGGATCAGACCTTTAAGGGTGCTCAGCCGCTAATGAGTGTAGCGTAATCATGCAAAGCATTAGCTGGTTTTCCTTACAGTATTTGATTGATTTCTTTTACTTTCCCCAAAACTGATTTTTAAAATTAACAAACCAACAAATAAACAAAAAATGAGTTTTAAAATGAGTATGTAAGTGCCACAGTACCATGGACAAAGTTTGTCTCTTTTTTCTTTTACCTATTTGGTTTGCAAATCATGGTCTTTTCAAATTTACTGATAAATGTTGTGTTTGTGTTTGTTTGTGTGTGTGTGTGTAAAAGTCATGCATTTCATGCTATAAACCAACAAAAGAAATCATTTTAATTAACTGTTGTCAAAGTTTTCAGGGACTCTCTGTTGACCTTTTTAGCATTGTAAATAAAATCTTGATTCCCCTTATATGTCAAGTATTCAATTTTTTGTCTAGAAATACACCCAAATTCTGTGAAAACATGTTACTGTGAAAGCCATTACTTGGTTGACAAAGTTATTATGCAAAATAATTTTAATACATGAAAAATAAAAATGACACTCTTCATGAACTACACATATCAAATTACGTTTCACTTCGGTGTTTAAATTTTGGTTGAACTTACCCCCATCCCCCTTCTTACAAGCAATGATTTCACCAAAAATATGACAGAGAAAAAACAAACAAAACCAGACCTCATGTATGACAACTTCCAGTTTGCTTCCACACTTGCTTTTAAATGTAGTACAGTAACCGAAGTACTGTGTGCTCTTGTTGCTATTTGTTATGATGATGCTGTTATTATTATTATTATTATTATTATTATTGTAAATGTTTTTTCTGTTAAGGAGTCTTCTGTGAGGGAAGGCATGAACAGCTAACTCATGTCTGCAGTCACTCAAGTTTCCTTAATAAAACTGTTCATCAAATGCAATAACTCATAGTATTTTAAAATTTGATAGCTAAGGACATTTCCTCATAGTTTTCACTGGAGCACTGGAGCCCAAACACTTCTCTTGATACAAATGTTCCTCCACAGGGCTTCTTTCCACAAAGTAAAAAGAACAAATGTAAAATTGGTGGTTTCTTTAGATTCAAAGCTTTTAACCAAAGCGGAAGAGCTTCTTCATGTTTACAAGGCAGATGGAGATCCTATGGCCTCTCACATCCACATTCAGCTCTGGTGCACACTTTGTCAAAACACAACCGCACTAAGAAAACCTTTTGTTCATGCCAGTTGTTATGGCAACCCCTAACTGCACATACAATACCAATTTTCTGCGAATCCATAATTATTAACATTAAGGAGACGTTATATGGCAATGTCGAAAGATGCTGTAATGAATAGAAGCTAGCCAGCTAAAATAACTGGAAACTGCCAACCGGAAGTCTTAGAAAAAACCTATGAACACACCCATCTGACTTGGTGTGCTCATTGGACACTTCTGTGTTAACGTGTATTTGCATCTTTGCATCACAAAGAGGGAGATTGAAGTGGCATGCAGGGATGTGCTAGGATGCAGTCCTCCCACAAGGGAGCTTATCCTTGGTCATCTTATCCTTCAAACCAAGGACATGTTTTCTTTGCATCGAATTAACCAAAACTTTGGAATTATTTTATTAATTCAACAATTCAAAATGGCTAAGTTAAAAGCATGATAAATCAGCCTACATCCTGTGAACACATTACAATTTCATTACCTTGATTTAGTATCTTATGGCTTTATTAAGTTGTGTGCACAATGAATTGTTGGCAAAAGACAATATGCTAAATATTAGGATGTGCTGGAGCAAGTGCTATTTTATACTTACTATACTACTACATCATACTATTTTTACACTTCCAAATAATAAGGGTGGAAGCTCTAATTAATGTGATGATCAGTACTAGAACTATTCATGCAGCAATATATTGGCAATTTACTAGAATCCTATTAGACATTCATATATAAAAATTTGCCATCTGCTCATTGTAGTAGTCTTTTTTCTTTTTCTTTTTTAATTTGGCTCTTGCTTTCATGTTAGATTGTGTCACATTTGCAAAAAAAAAAAAAAAAAAATCACACTATTTCCACTATTTCCTAAACATTATTTCCTTTTTCAGTCCACATTTCCTGTTCCTGATTTTTTGGGGCTTAAAAACAAGTGCTTTTTAAAGGTGGTGGTCTAGACAACATTGTAAACAAAGTTAGTTTATTATTAATTGTTCATTGATTAACAATTGTTTATTTTTGTTTTCACCATCATCAGTGACATTTAAATGTCTGTCTACAGTGGTAACCTCTGGAAAGCTCCAGGATTACTTCAAACTTTCTCAAAATATTAGCCAGCACAAATGTGAAAACTAAATGTTATTCATAGTTTAGCTAATTAGGTTGGAATTGTGCTGACTGAATTGAAACTAGATTCCATTTCAAATATAAACATATATTATATTATATTATATTATAGTATAGTATAGTATAGTATAGTATAGTATAGTATAGTATAGGATAGTACATGAGTTTCTTTCTTCTCTGCCCAGTAAAAGTGAAGCACATCTGGCTGTCGTGTTCTCAAATTTGCTCCACTTAAGCTGTATTCTGATCTGACTAAAATCAAAGGGAAGCATTCATAAACCGTTCCAGACAGTTTTTGTTGCATAATGCAGGGTGCAAAACTCCTGCCATATCATACTATGAAGAATATACCAAATTTCCTGAGAGATAAAATACACATGAAACATTTCTCATATTAAGTAGCTAAAATCAGGTTATCTTGCAAATAAAGACTAAAGACCCTTATCTTCATACTTATTGTAAAATTAAAAAACAGGGAAGAATATTGTGTTTTTTCCCTAGACAGTGACATGGTTTCTTTAAATGGGCTGTGAATGGGGATTTAAGATTGAATATGCTTGTACATGGTGAGAGTACAGATTACTTGAAACAACCCACCAAAACCCAGGAATTCAAGCCCAGGAATTCAAGTAAACTCTTATTTTAATAGTTGTGCAGGATGACCAATAAGATAAGCACCAGCATTTTAAGATCACCCAGAGGTCCCAAATAAATCATCAACCTGTATGCTGGTAATGCAGTGTATGCAGATAATTCTGTTACACTAAAAGTATAAAAATTAGAGTCAGATATTTACTTAACGAAATTAACACAGATATTTAACCTTTGCTTGAGCTGATTTCCATTTTTTAAGGTTAGGTTTAGGTTTTAGTTAAACACAGGGGGAAACATAATTTGTATAACAGCAAAGCCTATATGGCCAATGTGAAATGAATGAGTCAGTGGATCCAATTAAAGTCTCTGGATCCATTTCTTAATTTTCATTGTTTGGCACTGAACTTTGTTTGACATTAAATGTATTTTAAAGAGTTTTACTCAATATTCAATGCTGAAACATACTTCGGGGTTGTCCACACCACATTCAGGAAAACAAAATAAAGCTATAGAAAACTATGAAAGAAAAAAAAAATTAATAAAAGCAGCCTTAAGGTGTGCATGTGCACACCTTAAGTTATATCTTAAGACAAATGAATCAGTTGCCTTTGTTTTGTTTTTTACTACCATGAAAAGGATCCCAAAATCTCCGGTGTTTCTATGGTTTCTCATTTATAGCCTACTGATAAGTCAGTAAGCCTCCTGCCACTACCTGACCAAAAAAACTTTGTGAATGAAATCCCTAGAAACTGGATGAGCTGACCTAATGGACCTTCACTTATGTTAAAGGCCAACCCCTACTATCTATGTTTTTGTTACATTTTTCATGAAATTCACTGGAGTTTAATTCTTTAATATAGTGGCAGATTACCTGGTGGGCTTGATGGAGGAGCTCCATTCTCTCCTGCAGCACCTGGCAGTCATACTCGCGGCTCTTTCTCAGCATCTGGCGTCGTAACTTCTCCACCGCTGTGCGCAGCTCATCCCTCTGCAGCTCACTCAGTGGCTCACCGTATTTGATCACCTTATCTTGTTGCAGTGCATTATATAGGGTTGCCTCCAGCTCCTGGATTTGCTGTTTAGAAATACCCACACATGTTCATGCCAACAACTATGCATGAAGTCCAGTGAGAGCTGGTTGTGACATTGCTAAAAATTGTACTACCTATTATTAAATCGCCATTACTATTATGAAGCCATAGGTTGCCTTTTTAGCACATGGTCTCATAGTCACAAAACTATTAATATAAAGGAACACACACACACGCATTGAAAAACAGGTACCACGATTCTTGCTTCCTATTTTTTAAAGCTACTGTGAGTAGGATTTGTTAAAAAAAAACATGGTTATTAAGTCTAGTAACCTCTGCATGATATGTGCTGTTTACTATTCTTCAGAATGTCACTGTTGAATGGATACTGCTGCTTGATCAGGCCATCACAGTAAGGGCTAGCTGGCTGACAAGAACAAAAGACAAGCTTTCATCTGATACTCGGTGACAGTAACACTGATATCCATGAAGTTATTTTATTCTGTAATTTAAGATTGAATGTTTTTGTATAACAGAATGGCTTGCACAGTAGTTCTAGCTCCAACATGAGCGATAGGTTTATATTAATGCGCTCTTTCTACTATGTCATTGTTTCTGTAGTAACAGATCATACACAGGGACTTGTATGACAGATGCTCCACATAATCTAAGACTAAAATGTGTCATTGTTTAACAAAGTAAAACATATAAACATTGATGTGTTTTTTTTTTTTTTGTTATGAGACATTGTGATCTTGGTCACCTGGTTGATTTGGATGGTTTCCTTTTTCAGGTTAATGAGGGAGGTGTGCCATTTACTGGCATTTCCTGGAAATGGGTTACACTGCCATGCAGACGTGCCCTATTAGCAGTATTTTAGAAGTGTTTAAGAGGGAGAAATCTCTGTCTGTCTGTCTCCACTCATTCAGTCACTCACTCGCATGCTGGGAGCTGGTGGGTGAGAGTGGTGCTTGGAGTGAGAGCTGTGTGAGACTGTACACACTCTTTTCTCTTTAGATTCATATGACTTGAGTTATTTGTACTGTTTAAAGTGTTTTCATAAGGTGTGGGAGAGATGGCATCTCTCCCAGATGTCTTTGTCGCTCCATCATGGGTCTAGGTGTGTACCTGAAGAGACTGTTACGGTGGAGGCTGTCCTCCTGAAAGTCAGTGAAAAAGTTAAATATGAACTGAATGAATAAAGCAGTAATGGTCTTCCTGGAAGAATAAAACCTTGCTAATCAATTGATAGAAACTGGAATTGTTATGAATGACACGCTAGTAAGTGTTTCACCATTGTTTGCCCCTTCAGTAAGGATAATCATTTCAAACTATGCACCTTTTTGCCAAAAGAAGCATTAGAGCACGAACTTCTAGGGTTTGGACAAATCGCTAGCTCTTTTAAAATGGTTTCACTAGGCTGCAAACAACTGTCACTAAAGCATTTCATGTCTTTTAGGAGACATATTTTTATGTTTCTTGACTCACTCGAAAATACATTTGATATCTCTTTTCACGTGAAACATGAAGAGAGAACATACATGGTTTATGCAAGCCTGAGCACGTGCTTTGAATGTGGTGACATCAGTCACATGCGGCTCACATGACCGCATAGGAGGCAGGAGGAATGAGATGCCAATGGCGGTTTGGCGGAATGAGATGCCAATGGCAGTTTAACCAACATTGACTTTGGAAGAGGCATTTTTGATGATGTAGCTGGCTGTCAAGAAAATACCAATGAAAATAATACTGAAATGTCACAGGAGCAGCCCTGTTTCTTAGGGCGCTTCTCAGGTAGATCAAACCGTGAACACCGACTTTTGGTAAACAAGTTAAAGATTTCTTTCTGGATGAAGAAATGTTTGAAAGGTCTGTTGCAATGTTTCAGAAAAAAAGTAGGATTTGACTTGCTGAGTGAAAAGAAGCACTTTCATTTAAGTAAGCAGGCTTCCTTAATTGGCTTGAGTGCATTGCTTTTTTTCCACCAAACTGAGCAGAGATTTAAGGCAGTGTAGAAATGATGATTGTGTTGTTATTGGTGGGGACTGAACCTGCACAGCGGACTTACTGTAGGTCACACCACTAAGGAGCCACACTTGCATTCCTCCATATGTGGAGAGTTAAGAATCCTACAGAAAGACAGTACACCTGGGTCAATGTTTCTGACAATAGAATTAGTGCTGCTTGGCTACACCAAATTTATCTGTCCAAACACTTTAACAACAGAATTATGGAAAGTTTGATCTCTCCAGTTGGGTTTTCTGACCATCATTTGGTTTTCTTTGCAGTAAACATGTCTCAGTTTTCTAGCAGATCCTCATATTGGTATTTTTATGTTAAACTATTGCGGGATACAGAATTTTGGCTGATGTTTTATGCAAAAAAAAATAACTTTGTGAACTTCGAGTAATGGGAAAAAGAAAGTACACCCTCATTCAATTCTATGTTCTTAGATATTCAATTCTAAATATCCCTCAAACCTAAATAACCCTGTGTGGTCCTCACCAACATCTGTAAATAAGCAAATAACTTCAGATGACACCAAAAACACAACAGATTACAATATATAGTCATTTTTTTCAGAAAAAGTAAACCAACATTCAGAAACCAGGTGAGAAAAAATAAGTAAACCTTTCCTACTTACACAATCATTAAGAGAGGAATTAGCAGCCAGGTGTTACTAATGAAATGCACAAGATTAGTTAATCATCAAGAAGTATGAATACCCCTATATAAGCAGAACCTTTGGACGTTTGGTGTTATGGAGCACTCAGATATGTGTCTATATCATGCCAAGAAGACAGGACATCAACCATGATATCCGAGACGCAATTGCTTCTGCTCATCAATCTGGAAAGGGTTATAAGGGTTATATAAGGGTCTCCAAACTATTTCAGATTCATCATCCATTCTACAGTGAGAAGGATTGTTTACAAATGGAATCCCTTCAAGACAGTTGCAAGATTCTCAGGAGTGGGCATCCCAGCAAATTCCCAGGCCTCTGTAAGCACATTAAATGTTTATGTTCATGCAAGCACAATCATAAAAAGACTGAACAAGTATGGCATTCATGGAAGGGTGGCTAGGAGAAAGCCCCCTCCCTCAAAAAAGAATATTGCAGCATGAACTAGGTTTCTAGCTGTCAAGCATGGTGGTGATGGGGTGATGCTTATTTTGCAGCCACGGGACTTGGGAAACCTGCAGTCATTGCAATTATGAACTCCACTTTATACCAGAGTATTCTTGAGACAAATATGAGGCCATCTGTCCAGCAGTTTAAGCTGGGCTGAAATTGGGTCATGCAACAGGACAATGATCCCAAGCACACCAGCAAATTGACATCTGAATGGCTAAAGAAAAAAAAATAAATCAAGGTTTTGGAATGGCCAAGTCAAAGTCCAAACCTCAACTCCAATGAGATGCTGTGGTGGGATCAAAAGAGATCTGTGCATAAACAAATGTCCTTAAACATCAATGAACTGAAGCAAGGTAGTAAAGAAGAGTGGGCCAAAATTTCCCCAAAATGATGTGAGAGACTGATAAACACCTACAGATTATGTTTACTTCAAGTTATTGTTGCTAAATGTGGTTTTACATGTTACTGAATTATAGGGTGTACTTATGTTTTCCCACCTGGTTCTGCATGTTGGTTTACATTTTGGGGGGAAAAATGACTACATATTGAAATCTGTTGTTTTCTTATGTGTCACTTGAGGTTATTTGTTTGTAAATAGAAGTCGGTGATGACCACAGAATTGTTATTTAGGCCCTGATAAATAAAAATATACAGTAGAATTGAAGGATGCTGTACCTTCTTTTTCCCATGATGTAAGACAGTGGTGGGATGTTGGGAAGGTTCCAATAAGAATGTTTTGTCAACAGTACACTGCAAATTTGAGTGTAAAAACTAATTTTTCAAGTCTTGGAAAAAGACATAAATGGCATTGAGATGCAGCTGATTAAGAAACATGACCCTGTGTTGTCAAAGGCCTTGCAAATGAAAAAGAGGGGCTTGGGTCCTATATGAATGAAAGAGCAAAGGAGCCCTAGTGAGATCCCAATTTGCATTAAGTCAGAACACTGCAATTCAGTTTGTATTGAGCTAATTTTTCCTGAACTTTGTCAGCTGGAATCTAAAACTGGAGCTGCTCTGGACTCAAAGATAACCCCAGAGGAACTTGAGGATGCTTGTCAAGCATTGATGGCCTGCCATCGGACTTCTATAAGCATTTCTGGTGTCATGTAGGGGGTGATTTCTATGGTGTTCTTTTGTAAAAAAAAAAAAAAAAAAACAGAGATAGCCTCCTACCACTATCATGTGAACGTGCAATGTTGTCCTTGTTACCCATAAAGGGGGATTTGTCACTGTTAAAGAATTGGAGATCAGTTGTTCTTCTGACTACTAATTATAAAATTATCTCTAAAAGTTTAGATAATAGGCTTAAAAACTAAAAATACCTGACACCTGCTGGGATGTGGCTACTAGAGGAACCTTTATTTTTTAAGTCTCCTATCATCAAAGCTTCTGCTGTTGGCCAGCCTGCGTTCCTGTCTTTTGATCGTGGGATACACAAAGATGGGCCACCTTGTTAAAACTGGCATGTCGGCTGTGGGTGAAAGGACTGGGATCAGGTCAGAGCATTTTCTAAACCAGCTTCTAAACCAGACCATTAAGCTTTCATAAAGGACCCATCTATCTGTGCAAAGTGGACAGATTGAAACTCTTATGACTTTCCTGCTCTGAATGTCACTGCTGCCGTGAGAGAATGGAATGAGTTTGAGTTCTACCTACTGGGCTTTACTACTCCAGAACTGGGTCCTGCGTGAAGGTGGGCACACCTTTTGAAGGAAGTTCCATCAACCAGGTGGCTTGAGTTTTTTTGGGACTGAATCTTCCCCAAAAGGCTGCTAGCAGTCCCTGTATATGCAGCTTATTGACAAACTGACAGCTGACCTCCAGTGGAGAACAGTACACAGGGCAATAGCCACAAGCAGACATCAAGCAGTCTTTTTGTCCCAAAATGGAGTCCTTGTTTCTTTTTTTTGTGCAATGTCGTCAGTTACATAACCTGCATCTAACGTTAGACAGATGGTTTTCATCTTTAGATGAGGTCTTCTCCATTCCGTTGTTCATCTTTGGACCAAAGTATTCAGAAAAAGTAATTTGGTCTTTTTGAATTTCTTATCTGGAATAGCAAAACTAGCTACATGAAAAACATTGAAGAACCAAATGTTAGGGCAGCAGATGTAGGAGTCACACTCAAGAGTTTAGAGGTGGCAGCTCTCAGAGTTGAAGATGCATACTACACTTTGGTGGGGAAGCTACCAGTGTTTATGGGCATTTGGGGGATGAATGGACTGCTCTGTAAGGTCAATGAGGAAAAAGATGACTTACTTTTGAATTTCCAATTGTTATACTTTTTTATAAGTTTGTTAAGGATTTTTCTTTTTGTATTTTTCTCTTCTTTCCGCTTTTGACATGCAATTGGTTAATTTGGTTGGTTAAATTGGTTTATTTTTATTTTAAACTCCAAAAACAATGTGGGCTTTATTGATAACTGGAGTAGTTTTGAGAGCAAAGTGCTGCTCTCATTTCTTGCAGCATAGCCGACAGTCTTAGAACAGGCCTAGTTAATCAGTGACAATCCAGCACCAAGGATTGTCTGCTGGATGCCTTGAGTCGTCACTCAGGTTCCACCGTGTTGAGACTGTGTCTGTTCCCTGAGCTAAACAAAAATACAAAAACACTCAAAAAAAATTTATAATGATATTCTAGGCATCAAACAAAAACAAGGACAGGAATTTGACTAATTTTAAGTTCTGTACACTAAAATAACATATGTAACCACAAAAAACAAGTCAACCCATTTAATTCCACTAATTATTATTTACAAACCCCCAGGGCCATATTCTGAATTTTTTGTGAATTTTCTGATTTTATCTCAATCCTGCTTGACTTTAATATTCATTTCGATAATCCACAAGACCCTCTGAGAACAGCGTTTGTGTCCATTCTAATTTCAGTAGGGGTTAATCAGAATGTAACAGGACCCACTCATAATGGTGGTCACACTATTGATTTAATACTAACATTCAGATTAATTATAGAAAATATAGTCACGCTTCCACAGTCTGATGCTATCTGAGATCATTACCTCATCTCATTTAAAAGGTGTCTTACTCATAATATATGCACTTCGCTACAGTACCACATCAAACATACACTAACATAAACTATTACACACAGTTTAATCAATAATTTTCCAGAGTTATCAACTATGACTGGATCATCATCTGACCCCACAGAACTTGACTCGGCAACTGAATACTTCTGCTACACTATAGATAATCTAGCTCCATTTAAAAGAAAAATAATTAGAGAGAAAAAACTAGCACCCTGGTATAACGATCACTCACACACACACACACACACACACACCGGTTTCAATATGATCCCAGTTAGTAGCCAGTTGTTTGCTAAGGAAACTCAGTTGGATGCTAGGGTGTTGCTAGGCGGCTGTTATGGGGTCCCAGGTGGTTGCTGTGCTGTTTCTAGGAGGTGACTACTTATTACCATTACAATTACTATTATTATTATTATTATTATTATTCCCCAAAATGAGATGGGCAGCCCAAACCATAAGTCTTAGAAACACTAAACTTTGTCACACGGTGCAGAATTCCGACCCCTAAAGGGACAAGCATCGCCCTGATGGTGGCATTTTGTATATTTTGTCCTATATCTCAAGACTTCACCCACTTATCTGCCATGATGAATTTTTTTTGCTAATGTATAATTTGCAAAGACATGAAAGACATGTTAAGGACCAGGTTCTGAGGATGTCTGTAAAGGCTGGGGCTTGGTCTTTGAAAGGGGGTTGAGTTAGGTTCAATTAGCTGTTTCTCAAAAACCAAAGGTCCTTTAGAACTAAAATTTGGTGTGCTGCATATTTCTGCTAATCTCTAACTGAATTTTTAATCATCACTTAATTACTTCAAAAACATGGCCACTTCAGCCAATAAGATTTCAGCAGGCACTTCACACAACTAGCACTGAGCTATCATCACAAAACTTGATAAGTATGTTAATCTGTGGTCTCTTTATTGTTCTTTATCTTCCCCACAGATTATGATTATTATCATGGTTGTTGTTGTTGTTGTTGTTATTATTATTATTACTATTACTATTATAACCTACCATATAAGCCTGATCAAGGGCCTGCTTTCTGTAGTCAAGCTCCTCCTCCAGATAGCCTTTTTGCTTGCAGAACATCTCCTATAAGATGACAGCATTTTCTAAACTATACCTTTAATGCACAACAAAATGGTTTTAAAAATTCAAAGTATAGAACACAACCTTCTCAAATGATTCACAAGTATGTCCATGATTAACTAAAATACCAACACATATTTCAGCATATAAGTACTGCAAACCCAAAGAATTATCTGAATCATAAGTTCTAATTTCAGGTATAAGAACAAAATATATGAGGCATTTATGATATTGACTCTAAGGAATATCAGGTTGACCATACCATCTCCAGCTCTAAGTCCATCATCTTCTGATGGAGTGCTGCCTCTGTGCCCTCAATCTGCTGGATCCACTAAGGAGTGCATACACACAGACAATAATCTCATTTTTAAACAATCTATCTAAATATGCTGAATAATTATGGTTTTAGTCTCCTAAAGATTGTGCTGTAGTTTGTATCACTTTATGAAGTATAAAGTTCAAACATAAAATAGTGATTGATTATATTAACCTTCTCAGCCAGAGACAGGACAGTACTTGCTTGGATAATGGCCACTTGTTCTTCATTCCTTAAATTCTGTTGAAAGTGTGGAAAGCAACTGGATTAGATATATTCCACATTCAGATACTATATCAAAGAAAAGCAAATATTAAAAGTCAAGCTCACCCCATTATCTCCTAGAATATCTAACAATTTGATGAGATCAGGTATACACACATCCTGTGGGGGAGAAATTAGAAGTACTTACAATGCCATGCATAATCAATCAAGTAATCCACATATCCCATATTATGGCCCCAATTGTTTGCTTACCTTTACTCCTTCCTTTATACAGTAGATCTGAAGGGCACTTACTCCCTCCGAGAAGGGGTGAATTGAAAGAGTGAAGGGTGGGGATCTCCTCTCTCTCTCCTATTAAATAAATTAAAAAAACAGTCAATCACACCAACCAAAACATTACTTTAATTAGGTGCTTTTTACTATTATACATGGACACTCAGAGCATAGGCTTATAATTGATAACACCTCTGAAAACAGTGACTGTGTTGCCCCAATAGATAGTTATCCCAATAGATAGAGCCTGCCATGTATTCCTTCTTTGTTCTGGTACAAAGAGGATGATTAATTAACATTTTCGCTCATAAAATTAGATCATTTCAAATGCGAAGCTAGCCCTCCCAGATGCAGTTATAAACAATGCTTTAATCTAAATGGCAGAGGAGGAGTTGTCACAATTATTTATAATAATACTCTAGGTGTTACACATAAATCTGGATATGAATTTAACTCATTTGAAGTACTTTTTACTAAAAAATAACAAACACAGCCAAAAAAATAAGTCTACTCTTTCGTTTCCACTAATTAGTATTTACAGGCTACCAGGGCTGTTTTCTGAATTTCTACAGGAATTTGCAGACTTTATCTCGATCACTATCTCATTTCATTTGTATGTGCCTTAGTCATAACTTCACCAATATACAATTACCTCAGCTACTGCATAGTGTTATTGAAAGTTTACTGCTCTAAATGAGTTTTTTTTTTAATGTAAAAACCTTATTTACATATTTCCTTCAGTGAGAGTGTTGCAAGGTGAAACCCACTGCTAACCAAGCAGAAATACATTGATACCCCTAGGCCTTTTAGGATTATGGTCTGTGGACTGATGAGTCAAAAGTTGAACCTATTGGAAGACATGGGTCCCAATAGATCAGGTGTAATGCTAACACAGCATTTGACAATCATCAGACCAAGAGTCAAACATGGTGATGGTAGTTTAATGGTGTAGAGATGCCTTGCTGCTTCAAGGCCTGGGCAACTTGTCATAACTTGACAAAATCCATCTACAGCAATGTCAAAGACATTATCCTCCAGTTATCGGAGGAGTTTGCTTGCAGTTGCTGCTGCTAAAGCTGGTACAACCAGTTATTATGTTTAGGGGGCAATTATGTTTTCACATGGTGTTGGTGTTGCATAATATTTTCCTTCAATAAATACAATGATCTCTTAAAAACAGTGTGTTCCCTCATGCTCTCCTTGTTTCCTCGTTTCTCCTTGAAACCATTTAGTGTGACAAATATGCAAAAATAGAGGAAATCAGGAGGGAGCAAATACTTTTTCATAGCACTTAACAAATTCTTTGCCAGGAGAAATCATCTTTGTAGATTATGATATTAAATGAAGTACACAGCATATATAGTACCTATATAGTGTGTATAAAGTGTGTATTTTGTGATTTTCTATGAAGTTTACACTTCACTCCCAAGTGAAAAAACAACCCTGATGAGTAAAATGAGGGCAGCACTTTGGCTGCCCTCAGTGTGGATTGAAACGCTTTTTAAAATGGAATTGAATGAGGTCTTTACACTACACGTTTGGTGTGAATTGGCCTTTAGTATTAATCAATTAGGGACATCCCAGAACATTTTATTTAGCTCTGTTTCCGTTTCCCCTGTTTACACAGTAGTCATGAAAAGTGTACATGCACATAGGCTACTAGGCTTGTTCTTTATAAAATGGTAGCTAGATCAAGTAGGGTTGCAGTGGAGTAGACTGGATTTTTTTTCACTTCAGAAAAGCCTTTGTACAGCTGTAAAGTAGGTTTCTGTTTTCAGTGCGATGAAATCACTCTTTGATAGTGATTGATCATCAGGATCAATATACTGGGTAAGAGCTATTATTTTCATTTACCTAGCATTGTAGATATTTTTTCTCACCTAGCCACCATTTGCTGTTGGTTGCTGCTGTGTGCTGCTAGCAACAAAGTTCTCATGCTGAGTTTTATGTTTTATAGGATTACCTGTATTGTAGGAAGATGCTGTAGTTTCTCCTGATATTTTCATGGAGCAAAGTTTGCCGTTTACTTGGCTTTTTTGCCATCATTAATCTTGAAATACGTCCCGATCTCTGTCATTCTGTGTTATCAGGATCAGTATGTGGTTATCAGTGGTGTCAGTCAAAACACTGACATTGAATTAATCCAAAGAGTGTTTTTTTTTTCCTATACATTGAAACTCTTGAAATTCATTCAATTCTCAAGCTACAACCACCTAAATTCACATGCTCAAACCTGGGTACACCAAATTACAGACATATTGCACTCATCCTTCTCTTTTATCTATCCTTCTTTCTTCCCCCATTCATTTTAATGGGGGAAAGCCAGAGTGGGTGATGTTATTGCTATTCTGGCTTTGAGAGTAAATTGTCTGAAACCACTGTTTCAACACAACATTTTCATCTAAAATACTTATACTTTCATCTAGAAAGTCCATTCAAGGTTTAAATTGTTAAGGTACTTCCTCTATCACAAACCTATAAATTACGTGGGATCTCCTGAGTCGTGCAACAGAAAAGCCTTCGCCCAGAGAACATGAGTTCGAATCCTGATGATCCATCAGTAGCAAAATTGACAGAAAGAGAGCAAAAGAGAGCAAAATTGACCATGCTCTCAGGACGCTGTGCAATCACAGTGACACTAGCCAATCATGGGTGCCTGTGAGCTCATGTATGTGGGAGTGGCCGGATAGCGCTTTCCTCCGAATGTGTGTTATGCCATTGATGTTGCAGAGGGGCAGCATAAAGAAAAGATGCAGTCACAAGATAGGGGAGAGGTGCCTGATGGGTGGGAATTGGCCATGACTAGATAGGGGAGAAAACTGGAGAAGAATAATTTTACAAAACCCTCTAAATATTTAATTGTTTCAAAATATATTTTTGAAGGTATGAGTATTTGTCACTTGGACAAGTCAATTCTCTCATTACCTCCCAGTCAAAATTTGGCACCATCAGCTTTTGGTTTTACTAAATTTTCATGTCTCTTTAAAAAGTCAAACATGGCATCAACCTCATGAGCAAAGCCTTCTGAACCGAACCATGTCATTAGCTAAGCAATTTCTTGAAGATTTTCAGAGTTTGAGCATTTGTTTGAGGCCAACAAACTCAGCTTGCTGTTCAAATTTTGTAACAGAAACTCATTAATAGTACACAAACAGACTGTTTGTCAGTTAAGAGTTACGGAATGTCACAAAGGGCCAGTCTCACACACACCACTCAGGTGTGTGGGCCTGCACTTTGACACAGACATCCATTTGAAGTCCATAAATTCAGCAGGTTTTCCTTCCTGTTAGTCCTGATGAGCATTTTTTCCCTCTCACAGGAAATATTATTATTATATAATGCTAATAATAAAGTTTGAACAAGAAATTGGTAGAATTGAGAGTGTAGAGGAGCATATGTGAATTTCATTTTTTCAACTCTATTATTGTAGCATTATTATTATGTAGCACTTGGGGAATCTAGCAATATCTTAGCAACCAACTGGAATGTCATAGTAACCACCTAGCAGCACTCTACCAACCAAGTGGGTTAGCCTAGCAACCACTTAGCAACCCCCTAGCAGCCAACTGTGTCTAGCAAAAGCCTGGCAACCAACTGGGTTAGCCTAGCAACCACTTAGCAACCCCCTAGCAGCCAACTGTGTCTAGCAAAACCCTGGCAACCAACTGGGTTAGCCGAGCAACCAGTTAGCAACACCCTAGCAACAAACTGGGTTAGCATAGCAACAACCTGCCAACCAACTTGAATACACTAACATTTTAATGTTTTAACGTAGTATGGTGGAGGGGTGTGGTCGAGCGTCAGCTGCGGACGGAGAGGAGTCAGGTTGAACGCGGCAGGTAAAGAGTGATGATTCTCAGCTGTGCCTTATTACCGCAGTCTACTTGTGTGTTTCTTTGTGCTTTCAGTGATTGCTGTACTTGAAGGAGAGAAAGCCACGAGCTAGTGACGGCTCCTTTTCTGTTGGTTTGTCTTTTTTGATTGCATTTTTGAAAGTTGAAAAAGCAAGGTGCAAATAAACACGACCCTGGAGCTCTGCTAAAAATTCTGCTTGCTTCCCGAGTCTTCCTCCGCACCCTTACACACTGGGTTCTATAGCCTTTAGCCTTTTAACCTTCACATGCTTAACTATTCACAGTAACCAAGTAGCAACACCCTAGCAACCAACTCGGTTATCATAACAGCCACCTAGAAACACTACCAACCATCTAGAATATCAGCATTTTGACATTTACAGTGAGTATAGAAAGAATCACATTTTGTTGCTTTGCAGCCTGAAATGAAGACGGACACAATTTTTGTTTTATCCAGCTGTATTTACTCAGTGCAACTTATAAAATCCAAGAGAAAGATATAACAGCAACAGGTCAGAAAAAAAAAATAATAAAAAAACAGAATCACCGAGTTGGATAAAGGATCACCCCCCTCCTAAAATGACTTATAAACTTAATCAGGTGTAGCTAAATGGCCGTCTCAATGGCACACCAAGCCATTTGACTTCTACCTGTGGTCAACTGTGGTCATTTTCATCAGCTCAGCATAAAAGAGCTATTCCTGGAGCATTTCGGTCCTTGGTAGTGAAACTGAAGCAAACAATCAACTTTGGGTGGCAAGGCACTGTCAAAAGATCTCCAGGATAAAGTTGTAGACAGGCACAAGTCAAGAGATGGATACAAAATAATTTCAAAGGCTTTATCAATCCCTAGAAGCACAGTGAAGTCTATTATTAAGAAGTGGAAGGTGTTTAGTACAACTGAGACCCTCCCTGGATCAGGACATCGCTCCAAACTGGATGGAAGAGCAAGGAGGCAACTGGTCAGAGAGGCTACCAAGAGGCCTACAGCCACTTTGAAACAGTTGCAGGAATTTATGACAAAGAGTGGTCATTGTGTGCATGTGACAACAATATCACAAATTCTCCACAAATATGGCTTATATAGCAGGGTTGCAAGAAAAAAGCCACTCCTCAAGAAAGGCCACATGCAGTCATGACTGAGCTTTACCAAAACGCACCTTGAAGATTCTGAGGCCACATGGAAAAGGGTGTTATGGTCAGATGAGACTAAAATCTAATTATTTGGCCTCAACACCAAAAGATATGTCTGGCGGAAAGCCAATACAGCTCACCATCCAAATAACACCATTCCTACAGTAAAGCAGGAGGTGGTAATGCCCTGTTGTGGCGGTGTTTCTCTGCAGCAGGGACTTCGTCAAATTCTTGAGGAAAACCTGTTGCCTTCTGCCAGAAAGTTGTCAATGGGAAGAAGGTTCACCTTCCAACATGACAATGACCCAAAGAACACAGCAAAATTGACCACGCAGTGGTTGAAGGAGAAAAAGGTGAATGTCCTTGCATGGCCTAGTCAGAGCCCAGACTTAAACCCCACTGAAAATCTGTGGAATGACTTGAAGACTGCAGTCTACCAACGGTCAACAAAAAGTTGGTAGAGATGTATCCCAAGTTGGTAGAGATGTATCCCAGCAGACTAAAGGCTGTAATTAAAGCAAAAGGTGGTTCATCAAAATATTGACACAAGGGGGTGATCCTTTATCCAACTCAGTGATTCTATTTTTTTTTTTTTTTTTACTTTTTTTCTGACCTGTTGCTGTTATATCTTTCACTTGGATGTTATAAGTTGCACTGAGTAAATACGGCTGGATAAAACAAAAATTGTGTCTGTCTTCATTTCAGGCTGGGTGATTCTTTTGTATACCCACTGTATACCCTTGAAACATGTTTCAGCATTTTTAAACATTTTACCCTTTACATATAAAGTTTTAGCATTTAACCTTTACATGCTTAGCTGTTCAATGACAACAAAACACTGTAATATCATTTTACTCCTTTAGCATGTTAAGTGGGCTCTTTCAAGCCAACATTAAAGTTCATTCACAAACTTTAGCCTTCTAGTTATGATTCTTGTTACTACTTTGTTTGTGTTTCATTCAGTAAATCACCTGCACTTGCTCCACCTCTGTTTCCCGGCGGGCAAATTATAATTCCGTGAATTTGATTGTTGTGAGCACAATTAACTTTCATCACACAATATAAATAAAAAATAAAATGTAAAATAACAGGATGTGCTAGAAAAAGTCCTGTGTTACAAGCTGTCTGCTTAATGAGTATGAAACCAACACGGTTAAAGTAAACCAAATTTGCAGTGATTAAATGGGATAATTACAACTAGGACTATTATTCTTCACATTTATATACCATTGTATCAGTCTTTTTTATTTTTTATTTTAAATTGTCTTTTGGTTTTATATCATATTACATTTAACAGCAAAGAAAACAGTCTTTGCTCTGCTTCTCCTTTCACATTTTCTAGCAAACAATTTTTTTCTGGCTTTTTTCCCTTGATTTTTTTCTGGCTTAAAGGCAAGTTCTTGTATTTAATTGTGGTGGTCTAGATGATATTGATTTAAAAAAAAAAAAAAAAAAAAAAGTCTCAGATACCTCTACTCAACCTCTACCTAAGAAAAATCTGGCAACTTCAGAGGTGTGAACTACATGCAGGTGATTTCAGTAATCTGAATGGGCTTACAAGAAAATGAACTTAAGCAGCTCCATAAGCCAGCACTGAATACAAGTAAATATTAATATAACTTTTGAACTTAAGTCACCATCTCTGAATATGGCCTTATGCGCTCAAGCATAAAAACCCTCTAGGTACGACCTTGCTGCCCACTCTAAGGTGACTTAAGGTGCTATAACAATAAAATCATAGAATCAGTCTTGGAGTCTTGTAAGCAGTAAAATTTCTTTAGGAATTGGAGGAGCAAATGGACACCACCTCTAGTTCAAGTATGCGAAACTCGAGCAGCTCGTTCTGGTCTTTAGAGTCCTGGAGCTCTTGCTGCAGTCGGGCATTTTCATTATCCATCTTTTCCATCTGGCAAAGAGCAACATTAAATGGTAGAGAACAGTGAACTAAAATATTTAAAACATCCTTGTAAGCTTCACTCTGATATGAGTTAACTTGAGCCAAAACATTATGACCTCCTGCCTAATATGCTTTTGGTCCTTCACATGATAACAAAACAGCTCAGACTCACCCGGGAATGGACTCTACAAGACCTCCGAAAGTGCCATGAGGTATCTTGCACCAAGATGTTAGCAGCTGATCCTTTAAGATGAACAATGGGCCTCATTCATGTGTGTAAATGTTTGTGCAAGCCAAACCAAACTGAAAAGTTTATGCCAGATATAAAGTTTCGTAAAGTCATTAGTTTCATAAACTGATTTTCTGTCTGAAACATGCTGGCTTAGTGGTCAGCACTGTTGCCTTGCACATCCAGGGCTGGGGGTTTGATTCTCGCCTCCGCCCTGTGTGTGTGGAGTTTCCATACTTTCCCTGTGCTTCAGAAACTGCTCCTGGGATTTTCACACACAACAGTCTCTTAAGTTTACACAGAATGGTGTGAAAAACAAAAAACATCCTGTGAGCAGAGGATCTGCAAGCTGAAACACCTTGCTGATCAGAGAGGATGACCAGACTGGTCTGAGCTGACAAGAAGTCTATAGTAACTCAAATAAGCATTCTTTACAACCAATCTGGCCATTTTCACCTGACTTCTCAAGGCGTTTCAACTGTCACCCACTCACACATTTTCTTCATTCTGTTGTTTGATGTGAACGCTACCCAAAGCTCTTGACCTGTATCTGCATGATTTTTGTACTGCACTGCTGCCACATGATTGGTCGATTACATACAGTCAGGTCCATAAATATTGGGACAGTGACACAGTTTTGGTAATTTTGCCTCTGTACACCACCACAATGGATTTGAAATGAAGCAATCAAGATGTGACTAAAGTGTAGACTTTCAGCTTTAATTCAATGGCTTCAAGAAAAATACTGCATTAGCCGTTTAGGATTTACAGCCATTTTTTACAGAGTTCCTCCATTTTCACAGGCTCAAAAGTAATGGGACAATTGACTGATAAGCAGTTTCATGGCCAGCTGTGGCCTGTTTCCTCCTTATATCATGATAAATTAAGGAGATAAAAGGTCTGGAGGTGATTCCAAGTGTTGAATTTGCATTTGGTAGCTGTTCATGGGAACTCTCAATATGCCGTCCAAAGAGGTGTTGATGCAAGTGAAGGAGGCCATCATCAGGCTGAAAAACCAAAACAGACATATCAGAGAGATAGCAGAAACTTTAGGAGGGCCAAATCAACAATTTGTTTCATTCTTAAAAAGAAGGAATGCACTGGCGAGCTCAGCAACACCAAAAGGCCTGGGAGACCACAGAAAACAACTAAAGTGGATGATTGCAGAATTCTTTTCTTATTGAAGAACAACCCCTTCACAACATCTAGCCAAGTCAGGAACACTCTGGAGGAGGTAGGCCTATCATTGTCAAAGTCTACAATCAAGAGCCACCTTCATAAATGTAAATACAGACGGTTTACCTCAAGATGCAAACCTCTGGTAACACTCAAGAACACAAAGGCCAGATTAGACTTTGCTAAAAAAACTCCAAAAAAAGCCTGACCAGTTCTGATGCAAGATTAACTTGTACCAGAATGATGGGAAGAGAAAAGTATGGAGAAGGAAAGGAAGGGCTCATGATCCAAAGCATACCACATCATCCGTCAAACATGTGGAGGCAGTGTTATGGCATGGGCATGTTTGGCTGCCAATGGAACTGGGTCACTGGGGTTTATTGATAATGTGACTGTTGATAGAAGTAGCAGGATAAATTCTGAAGTGTACAGAGCTATACTTTCTGCTCAGATTCAGTCAAATGCTGCAAAACTGATAGGACAGCACTTCACAGTACAGATGGATAACAACCCAAAACATACTGTGAAAGCAGCCCAAGAGCTTGGAAATTAAATGTTCTTAAATGGCCGAGTCAGTCACTTGACCTCAACCCAACTGAGCTGCTTTTCACTTACTGAAGACAAATCTGAAGGCAGAATGACCCACAAACAAGCAGCAACTGAAGATGGCTGCAGTAAAGACCTGGCAAATCATCTCAAGAGAGGAAACTCAGCATTTGGTGATGTCCATGGGGTCCAGACTTCAGGTAGTCATTGACTGCAAAGGATTTACCTCCAAGTAATAAAAATAATACTAATATTTATGATTATATTAGTTTGTCCCATTACTTTTGAGCCTGTGAAAATGGAGGAACTCTGTAAAAAATGGCTGTAATTCCTAAACGGTTAATGCAATATTTTTGTTAAACCCTTTGAATTAAAGCTGAAAGTCTACGCTTAAGTCACATCTTGACTGCTTCATTTCAAATCCACTGTGGTGGTGTACAATGGCAAAATTACCAAAACTGTGTCACTGTCCCAATATTTATGGACCTGACTGTATATATATATATATATATATATATATATATATACATATATATATATATATGTATGTATGTATGTATGTATACACACACACACACACACACACATACACCGATCAGCCATAACATTAAAATCACCTGCCTAATATTGTGTAGGTCCCACTTGTGCCACCAAAACAGCCCTGACCCATCGAGGCATGGACTCCACAAGACCTCTGAAGGTGTGCTGTTGTATCTGGCACCAGGATGATAGCAGCAGGTCCTTTAAATCCTATATGGTGCGAGATGTGGCCTCCATGGATCGGACTTGTTTGTAGTGTGGCAGGGCGTATTATTCTGCTGAAAGAGGCCAACGCCATTAGGGAATACCGTTGCCATGAAGAGGTGTACTTGGTCTGAAACAATGTTTAGGTAGGTGGTACATGTCAAAGTAACATCCACATGAATGCCAGGACCCAAGGTATCCCAGCAGATCATTGCCCAGAGCATCCCACTTCCTCTTCTGGCTTGCCTTCTTCCCATAGTGCATCCTGGTCCCATCTCTTTCCCAGGTAAGTGATGCACACGCACCTGGCTATCCAAATGATGCAAAAGAAAATGTGATTCATCAGACCAGACCACCTTCTTCCATTGCCATGGTCCAGTTCTGATGCTCATGTGCCCATTGTAGGTGCTTTCGGCAGTGGACAGGGGTCAGCAAGGGCACTCTGTCCGGTCTGTGGCTGCAATGCACCGTGTGTTCTGACACCTTTCTATCATAGCCAGCTCCTTTCTATCATAACCAACTTTTTCAGCAATTTATACTACAGTAGCTGTTCTATGGGATTGGCACAGACGGGCTAGCCTTTGCTCCCCATGTGCATCAACGAGTCTTGGGTGCCCATGACCCTGTCGCCGGTTCACCATTGTGAACCATGGTTCAAACATTTATGTTCATATTAAAATTCCAACTTGGATAGTAAAGGGACAAAAAGTGGAAAGGAATGGAATGGAAAGAGTTTTTTTTGTAATCTTGTATTGAACATATGAGCTGGAAAAGAACAATTTATAACAAATTACCATGTGTGCAAACAAGTGAGCACTACAGGCACTAAAAACGCTATAGAGAGAGTTTCACGGTGCCAGGAGCTTTGGACCACTTTGGTAGGTACTAACCACTGCATACTGGGAACACCCCACAAGACCTGCTGTTTTGGAGATGCTCTGACCCAGTCGTCTAGCCATCACAATTTGGCCCTTGTCAAAGTTGCTCAGAACCTTACAATTGCCCATATTTCCTGCGTCCAACACATCAAGTTCTAGAACTGACTGTTCACTTGCTGCCTAATTTATCTCACTGTATGTGCCATTGTAATGAGATAATCAATGTTATTCACGTCACCTGTCAGTGGTTTTAATGTTATGGCTGATCAGTGTATACACACACACACACACATACACACGTTATACGTGTATTTATATATATATATATATATATATATATATATATATATATATATATATATATATATATATATATACATATATAATATATATATATTTTATATATATGTATGTACATACATAGATAGAGTAGGAAACATAAAGCACCTTTTAGGCCTATATGAAACATTGGGTCTGTATTTAAAATAAATAAGCAATTTGAACTTGACAGTGTAATCTGTATATAAGAATGCAGTAATCACCACATATAATGTATAATGCATAAATTTATGCAAGTATAATGCATAAATTTACACACATTCAGGAGCAGGGGTAGGATACAAAGGTTTTTCCGAATTTATGGGATTTCAATGAATACCAAATTTCTTGTGTTAACACTCATATGAATAATTAACAAATAAATTCATTTGTATCCAGCTTGATAAGCAACACCCAATGTGTACAGTGTGGCAGGGTGCACTGTCCTGCTTAAAGAGGCCACTGCCATCGGGGAATACCATTGCCATGAAGGGAGGTACCTGGTCCACAACAATGTTTAGGTAGGTGTCATGTCAAATTGATGTCCATGTGATGCCGATGGGGTTACCACAGGCAATCTGACTGGTATGCGGTTACGCAGCCCCATCCACGCCTTGGTGCAATGCACTGTATGTTGTGACATTATAATTTTCTCTGCCACAGTCAGTTCAGACCAGAGGGGATAGCTTTTGCTACCCTCACTCATCGATGAGCCTTGGGTGCCCAACACCATTTTGCCGGTTTGTGGTTTTTCCCTCCCCAGACCACTGTCAGAAGGTTGTCACCACTGCTGACTGGGAACACCCCACAAGTCTTGCCGTTTCGGAGATATGCTGACCCAGTCATTTGGCGATAGCGATTTGGCCCCTGGCAAAGTCCCTCAGGTCTTCAATCCTGCCCATTTCTCCTGCATCCAACATGTCGATTAAGAGAACCAACAGTTCGCTTACCATCTAATATATGCCAGACCCTAATATGCGTCAATGTTATGAGATAATCAACATTATTTGGTCATAATGTTTTGACTCATCTGTGTATATAGAATACTAGCCAGCATTCAAATAAAACAATATAACTGGCCCTCTAGCACTTTGGGAACTTGCTAAAACAGTGTGCATGTCAAACCTTCTCCAGGAACTCTTGATTGCGCCTGAGGAACAGCTGTTTCTCCTCTACCCATCTGGAATCCTAAAACCAGTGAAAGCATGAATTAGGTGCTGTAACCATTTTGCCATGCTTCACAACCAAATGTTATTACAGATTCATGATAGTAAGTACAATTTCAGCACACATCAATGAGATTTGTTTGATAACATGATGTATATGTGGCCACAGGCCTACTTTAAACAGTTTATAGAACTGTAAATAATGTAATGTGGAAAAATGGTAAATGCACCATTGTGTAGATAGGGTTTATTGAAGGAGAAATGCATTTGGTTAAAAATGAATAAATGTGACTAAATTTCAAGTAAGTCTATATAATATTTGCATTTGGATATCCCCAATCCCCTTGTTAAACCAACTTTAATACTGATTTTGTCTATTAGATGAATTTCACACTTACAAAAATATACAGAATGCAAAATATTGGTGTGTATTATTTAATGGCTAAACCTTTTAGTATTTTATGATTAGATACATGCATTTTTCAGTACTGAGGTAATTTTCAAAACTCTTCACACAGTTCTCTTTACCAACATGTAGCTCATTACAGTAGTAAACCTCACATCAAAAATGTACTAAAAGACTAGTTACACACAGTTGAGGCCAAAAATATCCATACATATAGGCTAAATATACTCAAACAAACAGGATGCACTTTCCACTGCGTCCATCTCCATCTATCCGGTGCGCTTCACAAAAATGAACTGAAACTCAGCGTATAATTATCACAGAGACATGAGAAATATGTCTATAGAAACTTTGAAATGTCTAAATGAACCAATTCAAATCCAAAACAAATATTATTTGATTATGTAATGTTCATGAAACTAATGATATGTACAGTTTTTCTGTCTCAGCTTATTAGCGCTGATCTAGACACACCCACCTGCAGCGCGCGTTATTCATACGGTAATGACCTGGGCGAGTCATACAAACATGATAAACGCCCCCCAGCAATGTGATAAACATGGCATCAAACCTCATCAGATTCATTGACTTTTCATCGCTTTTGGATGATGGTACCCTACACACGTGAGGAAGCTCTCCAGATGGTCCTGGACAGTGAGGAAGAGTTCACCTTTTCCTCAGAAGAAGAGCACAACTCTGATAAGGACCAGTTGCATTTTGAAGAGTGAGTTGATCCAGCAGATCATAATTTGTGATGAGTAAGTCATTTATTCTTGCTTACTTTAGTTAATATGTTATTTTTAGACATGTACATATTTTACTAGTTGGGCTATTTCCCAACTATATTGCCAGATCGAAAAATCGGGCAGTATTTCGAGTGAAATATGTTGTAATGTATATGTATGGCACTACAAAAATCGTGTTGTTTTTTGTTATGAGTGGGCAATATTAGTGAGAGTGATTAGTGATAATATAGTCTCTTTGATCCTATTAATTTATAATTATATATATATATATATATATATATATATATATATATATATATATATATATATATATATATAAAACCAGGAACTGTTCCCAGGAATGGCACAAAGGTGTGTGAGGTGTGTGCTCGTAAATGTGCCTTTGACCCTCATTTTATATATTTTGATTTTATTGCGCACTATGTTGTAAATAAACTACAAACAAAAACATTCTTTCTTTCAGTCTCCTCAAATTCTTTCTTTTAGTTTCCACAGTGGCATTCCACCTTGATAGACTCATTAGGGAGTGGGTCATTATCTCCCCAGGTGTGAAAGACATCAATATTCATGGCCATTGACACTCCCTTGCATATAGTCCTTCTAAAACAAAAAGTGTCACACAATTTAAATCAATGCATTGTTTTATGTGAATAAGTATACAGGATGGTTTTCACAACATACTAAAACAAAGACTCTGGTCTACATAATCCAGTACTCAAAAGTCTTGTGCAAATATATTTAGTATGCGTTTCATGGTCCTATCTCTGTGTCCTTTTTTTTTTTTTTTTTTACTAACCAGGTTTAAACTTGATTTTCTCAAAAGTACAAACATGTACATACATGTTGCTCACACATTATTGTAACAGAAATTCTGCTGAATATAGTGTAATGAGAGTTTTGCCATTAATATTCTATAAGTAACTGAAATAAGAACAAATGTCAGGGCATGTCAAAACATCTCCAGGGTCCAAAAAAATGCCTCAGACTCCTAAGGGTTAAAGACAACAAAGTGAAGGTATTAGAGAAGCCATCACAAAGCCATGATCTGAATCCCATAGAAAATTTGCGGACTGAACTGAGAAAGTATGTCTGAGCTGGGGCAGTCGTGGCCTAATGGATAGAGAGTCGGACTTGCAACCCAAAGGTGAACCTGAAGGTTGTGGGTTTGAGTCTCATGTCCGGCAGGGATTGTGGGTGGGGGGGTAGGGCGCTCTCTCCCACCCTCAATACCACGACTGAGGTGAGACCCTTGAGCAAGGCACCGAACCCCCAACTGCTCCCCAGGCGCCGCAGCAAAAAAGGCTGCCCACTGCTGTGTGTGTGTGTGTGTGTGTGTGTGTACAAATTCCTAGTATGGGTCACCATACTTGGCCACAAGTCACTTCACTTCACTTTAGCAAGGCCCACAAACCTGACTGAGTTACACCAGTCGTTCATGGCATAAATTTCAGCAAAGTATTGACTGGGTCTAGCCAAGGGCCCACAAAGAAAAGGACTATTGCCTTTCTCTAAGAGCGGTGAAATGGCAGCCTAAAGGAGGTCAAGCCAGTGAGTCCACCCATGAGGGGTCCAGCTTGAAATAAGGGACTACTGCCATTCCTGGAAGGAGTGTTTTTAAATGCGCTTTACTGTGACTTGCTGTGAGCTACTGTGACTTTAACCAGAATCATCAACTTAACCTGAACTGACAGTAATAAACTGCAATGGGAGGAAAGTCTAGCAAAGCAAGTCCCTTTGTGGTGATAATTGGAAAGACTCCTTGCATGCTAACTCACCTGAACTTAATAAGAGCAAACATAGTAGATCTACAAAACAAACACCCAGCAAATCCAGCTTATGCAGCTGTAAAGTTGTGGGCTTGTAAACAGATAAACCTACCTGTGATATATTACATTGTATATTGCTAGAAGGAGGACGCAGCCTAGGTAAACATGTGAGGGTGTGTCTGCTACTGCAGTCTTGCCCTTTTATTCAAAATTAACTACCCTACCCTCTACACCTTCCGCATAAATTTTATATATTTTAAATAATTTTTGTATTATTATAAATTATATATAGCCACTCCTGTGAGCCTGCTTTCCAAAATCCAAACAGATGTCCAAAATCTGATAACACAATAATTTGCTCAGACATTAACAAAGGTCAATCTGTCTGTTGCCTCTGCATTGTTAACTCATGAAATGCTGTATTGGTTACACTGTACTCTTTCTTATGTTTCACTTCCACTTGATTCTGTGTATGAGCAAAAAACTAGAGTTGAAACTACATGTACTGCTTAGACAGCACATCACTGACATTTACATTGCCCTGGAAGGCTGCACTTTTAAAGTTAATTAAAAGTGCAGGTGAGCTCAGGGAAATTTTTGAGGATGAAAACTCAAACCTACCTGTCTCTCTCTTTGAAACCCGGATGTTGTGGGCAAAGTTGGGGTCCTATGATTTTGGCAATGACAAATGAAAAGTTAATCTAAGTTTGTAGCTAATATAGGCATAGTGAGAGACACTTCTTATTGCATTTGAGACAACCGCCGCCCCCTGTCAAACTCAGTATAACCTCCCCTACCTGATATTGACATTTCCCTGCCATCTGCACTATCTGTGGTTAATTCTAACTTTTTAGCAAAACACAAGAAACATATGGGCCTTGATTCATCTGCCAAACCACATGCTGTCAAACTTAAGCCTCGAGTCCCACTGCCATGTAAGAAGTGATGCCTTGCCCCAGAAGCTGTTGAAAGTGATACAGCCAGTTATTTCTTTACTATTACAACAAAGTGTTATAATTGAGACAAAATGTCCATGTAATCACACTATTAGTCAAGCGGTCATTCCCGTTACACTCTTCGTGCCAGACTCTAACATGATCTTAATATCCATTCCAGTAACGTGCTAGACTCTAACATGATCTTAATATCCATTCCAGTAATGCTACGCATTTTATAGTAGTAGTTTGTGTTCTGCCTTTTTCTCAATTCGATTGCATCCAGATAGTCAGTACCTGTTTGCTTTTACATATGATAGTAATTAATACACATGGGCAAGACTGCCACAGGGCTATACAGAGAGTCCAGGCATTTATGCAGCCACTGTAAAAAAGGGACTTGGAGGACTTGGACATGTCTGAAGCAATAATTCTGATCCAGTTTGTAGATAACCTACCTTGAGCAGCTACAAGCAACAATGCATGTGTCTCAGACTCATTGAAACTCTGTTCCACATTAGCTGACAAAGGTCATTACACCTCTTTGGCCAAGCTGCAGTTGAGGAACAGCCTCAGGTGCAATACTTATTCCACATCCTGTCAAAGGGTTAGAGATCAATCCCCTCAGAGTGAAAAGAGGCACTACAAAGACTTACTGTGCCCAAAACCAAGAAAGACATGATGTCTTTTCTGGGTATGGCAAATTACTGCCGTCACTGGATTCCTGATCCGTTGCTGTCCATGATCATGCTCTGAATCCAAACACTCAAAGACCAAGCTGCAGTGGACAGATGCTATGCACCTTCACATCTATGAACAATAAGCCTGTCCCACAGAGGCTCTCACTCAGAAACATGGCACTCACATGATACCCATAGCTTACTACTTTCTGAAACTAAGCCTCACTATGCAGGGTATTCTGTGTTGTTCTGTGTTCTGTGTTGTTCTGTGTTTCTTATGTAGCACCTTGGTCCTGGAGAAACGTCGTTTCATTTCACTACGTACTTGTATATGGCTGAAATGACAATAAACTTCACTTGACTTGACTTGTATGCCTTCCTGTCTCCGTGTTATTGCTGCTGTCTCTAATTTAATTGGCAAATTTTCTAGGTTACCCCTAGGTTATCACTGTACAGCATATACTACACATGCAGTGGTAGCGCTTCTAAAACACATGGCAACACAGCACGTCTATTCAGAGACATACTTGATATGAGGTGAAAATTCTTTCTTCTCCTTATATTACTCAATCTTGCAAATCTCTTCCAATTCTGATGGAGATGACTCACTATGGAATGACTGTTTGACTGAATGTCTTCATATGGCCGGACTTCAACAAACCTTTGGGTAATCTGGATTTGATTTTTTTTATGCTATATTGACAGATCATGATCTTGTTTAAATCTATGGATTACCACAAGGCATTTCATTAGCTAAGAAGCTGATCTCTTTGCTCTCACATGTGCAGGTATTCTGGCAGCGAAACAAACTATTAACATTTATACAGACTCTTGCTACGTTTTATGTGTAGTACATAATTTTGGTTAAATTTGGAAGCAGTGTGTCTTTCTCACTTCAGCTGACAAAGTCATCTTGCATGGACAGCTGATCTCCAGCTGATAGGTTGGATGGCTGGACAGCTGATTGGCCCAACAGCTTCTGGTTGCAAACCTGCTGGAGTATCCGGACTCTGCGAAAGAGTCATCGTCATTGTGGTACTGGAGTAGTTCATCGCCTGACTACCAGAGGGGATGGTGGAATGGGTCCAGTGCCACCAACCGGTGTCGCTGGGTGACGAGGTCCAGCTGGCTGAGGACTACCTGGCAGCGTATCCGGGGGCAGACGAGCCCCTCCCTTCTCCTTCTCCCTTTCTCTCGCTCTCGCGCACCCTCCCCTCCCCCTGTCTCTGCACTACGAAAATGGGGGCCAATTTCCCCAAAACCAGTACCCTGATCCTGTGTTTTCCCACCCCCTCTCTCTCCTTCTGTGTCTGTCTTTTCTTCCGCTCAGGTTGGTGACCCAGGACACTCACACACAGGAAGAAACGACCCAACTGTTGGTCCCGAAGAGCTGTTGAGAAATGTTATTTCAGACGGCTCACCATAATCCGATGGCGGGGCACTTAGGACAGGAAAAAACACTAAACCATCTCACGGCCCATTTCAATTGGCCGGAAAGAGATTCTGACTGACCAAGGCACTATGTTTATGTCACAGACACTAAGCAAACTTTACGAATTTTTGGGGATTAAATTGATTCGCACCAGTGTTTACCATCCGCAGACAGATGGGCTGGTTGAGTGGTTTAATCAAAGACTTAAAAATATGATTCGTAAGTTTGTTCACGATGATGCGGGGAATTGGGATAACTGGCTCAAGCCCCTGATTTTTGCAATATGAGAGTTCCCGCAAGCCTCCATGTGGTTTTCCCCATTCAAATTGTTGTACAGGCACAAGCTTGGCTTCTTAGACATCAGTAGGGAAAATTGGGAGGAGGGACCTTCTAACAGCAAAAATAAAAATCAATATGTTCTTGACCTGAGAGCAAAACTCCACACCTTAAGTCACATAACTCAGGAGAATTTGCGTCAGATGGAAGAACATCATTACCGGCTGTATAACAGGGGTACTTGCTATGGGAGTTTGCACCAGGAGATCAAGTGCTACCCATTTTACTACCCATGTCGAGCTCTAAATTACTCGCCAAGTGGCAAAGGCCCTTTGAGGTCACACGGCAAGTTGGGGACATCGACTATGAGGTAAGGTAAATGAATAGAGACAGAGTGTGGCAGATATACCACCTCAATCGTGGCAGATATACCACCTCAAACCATGGAGACAGGGTGGTCCCTGTGGCTTTGGCGAAAGTTGTTCCTGAGAGATCCCCTTGAGTCTAATATCTGGTGAAAAAACAAGATGGAACCATGCCAGCAGGCTTTCACTAAGGTAAAAGCTGAACTCTGTGGTGGACCACTTTTACATTCTCCTGAGTTCTCTCTCCCTTTTGTCTTGCAGACGGATGAGTCGGGCAGAAGGTTGGGGGCCGTGTTTTCCCAGGTGGCGGAGGCGGAGGAGCATGCGTGCTGTACATCAGCCACAAGTACAGCACAATTGAGAAGGAGTGTCTGGCCATCAAATGGGCGGTTTTCATCCTTTGTTACTATCTGTTGGGATGAGCCTTCACCCTCTGTTTGGACCATGCCCTGCTCCAGTTGGTCCACCACATGAAAGATGCCAATGCGTGGATCACTCGTTGGTATCTGGCACTTCAGCCGTTTGAGCTCGAGCTGGTCCACAGGCTGGGCGCATAGATGGTTGTGGCAGATTTCCTCTCCCAGCCAGGCATGGGTTGGAATGGCAGGTTGAGTCGGCGGTAGGTAGTAGGAGTCAGGCAGTGATGTAGGTGTGGTCGAGCCCTGGTATGACCCCAACTGTATGGTGTAAGTGAAATACCTCAGTGTGATTACTGACACAAGTCTCCCATTTGCAGCTCATGTAATCATGGTAATATTATTTGGATAGCCTTTTTTACACCTCAGAAATATCAAAAAGAAATATTGTCACTATCTGATGTAGAACAAATAGTTCATGATTTTGTTACTTCTAGGTGGGGTTATTATAACACCAGTAGGTGCATAAACAAGCTCCATTTAGTCCAGAATGCAGCAGACAAAGTCCTTACTCAAACTAGCAAGTTTGATCATATCACCAATATCTTATCCAGTAAAATTTCACACTGATTTTAAAATATTACCAAAAGTCTACAAATCACTGAATGATCTTGCCACACATTACCAGAGGGAACTTTTAGTCTTTTATGATCTGTCACACTTGGTTCGATCAAAATGTGCTGGCTCTTTATTACTAATGAAGACTACAGGAGGGGACAGAGATTTTTCCTAAAAAAGGCTAAGAAACAGCCTTCCATTAAATTTCAGGACTCAATCTTTAAGTCTAGGTTGAAAACCTGTTTGTTTAAACATAGCTTTTTTCTTAGGTAAAGTAATCTGGGAGTTCAGTGGTGTATATATATATATATATATATATATGTATATATATATATATATATATATATATATATATATATATATATATATAGAGAGAGAGAGAGAGAGAGAGAGAGAGTTTTGGTAAACTGGGGTGTTTTGATGCTGTCTCCACCTTAACCTGATCACAGTGCACAACCTTTTAAACCACTACAGGATAAGAGCATACCTAATATTCTGTTCTCTCTTGCTCTCTCCCACTCTCTCTCTCTGTTGAGCTACACATTACTCCTGCTGCCTGATTGTGATGCTGGTGCCTGACCCTGTCTCCCTCTGCCCTCTCCAGAACTGCACGTTGAGGGTAACCACTTTAATCACTTTGCAGCACACTGGGTCCAATTGACAAGGCAACTGATGACAGTTTCCACATGAAAGGCCCTCAGATTAGATTTCTACAATTCAGCAACATTTCTCCACCATCTACCCACTGTTCTAAGCCACCAAACCCATGGGTGCTGTTATCTTGGGCAGGGGTGCCATCTCTCCATTCATCTGTGACAATAAGTCTGCCCTAAGCATCCCAGCCACTAGAATGAGCAACAGTGGAAACAATGGTGTAAGGTTAAAAGAACACTTTGCTGGTCATTTCGAAGACCTCAAGGAGAACTCTGTGGGTTGTGGTTGCTGAATTCTATGATGTGTGAACAGAATCCATGAAGGAAGTAGGAGCATATACAGTAGACTACAAAGTCAGTCAAGAGCTAACTGTATCTTGTCCCAGAGGGCTGTTCAGCTCCCCTAGGTAGACCCATATTTGACAGTGGCTTCGGCAAAGAGGTTCATTTGTGCCTGGCCAAATTTCTCAGATCTGCTGCACCACCTCTGCTTTAATGGGCAGACGCCAGGTGTATGTGCTGCAGTGTCTCCAAACAGGTATGAAGAACCTGAGGGCCAGGCAGGCCCCTCAATTCTAACAGGTTGATGTTCCTTTTTCTAGAGAAAAGCCTTGTGCCTCCAGAGCTGGAGCTTATTCAATTCAATTAAATTTTATTTGTATAGCACTTTTAACAATGGACATTTTCACAAAGCTGCTTTATAGAAATAAATACATTCCAATTAATTTAAATCAAAATAAATTGTAAATATGTGAATTTATCGCTAATGAGCAAGCCAGAGGCAACAGTGGGACATACTTTCACTGAGCTTTATCAGAACGATGGTCAATGAAAAGGAAAATGGCTCAGTGGAGAAAAAATAGGAATTGAAGAGAGCTCGGCTCCAATCTCAGTCCGCTGCTAGTAATGCGGCTGATGAACTGGGTGAGCTATGAGTAGCTTAGGCATAGACCCAAAACAAGACAGGGAACCAGGTAGAAACACCCAACTTTGACCCTTGTATGTCCCCACTAACTTCACAAGCTCAGCCGTGTGAGCGCAGCATGGCGAGAGAAAGCCACTCAACCATGTTAGCAACAGGTATCATGTCAAGTCAAATGCTGAACTGAAGTCTATGAACAGCATTCGAACGTACGAGCCCTTTTTGTCCAGATGGGTGAGGGCCAGATGGAGGGTGTTGGTGATGGCGTCATCTGTTGAGCGGATGGAACGATATGCCAATGGCAGTGAGGGTGGGCGCAGGGTCTTGATGTGCCTCATGACAAGCCTCTCGAAGCACTGCATGATAATGGGTGTGAGTGCAACAGGATGGCAGTCGTTGAGGCAGGACACTGAAGATTTCTTCAGCGCGGGGACGATGGTGGTGGCCTTGAAGCACGTTGGAATGATGGCGCTGCTCAGGGAGATGTTGAAGATGTCAGTGAGAATATCCGCCAGCTGGTCTGCACATCCTCTGAGCACTCTGCCAAGAATGTTGTCTGGTCCAGCAGCCTTCCGTGGGTTAACTCTGTGTAGAGTTTTGTTCACATCAGCCATGGTTAGACACAGCACCCAGTCATTGGGAGGAAGGGTGGTCTTCCATACCCATTACGCCATTCTGTGCCTCAAACCGAGCATAGAAGTTGTTCAGTGCATCTGGAAGGGAGGCATCATTATCATAGGCAGATAATGTTGTCCTGTAGTTGGTGATGGCCTGGATGCCCTGCCACATGTGCCACATGCACTGTTCTTGAAGCGGCTGTGGATACTCTGGGCATATGCGTGCTTTGTCTCTCTGATGGCCTGGGACAGTTTGGCCCTCGCTGTTCTTAGGGCCGTCTTGTCACCTGCTCTGAAGGCGGATTCTTCAGTAGCACACACACCTCTGCGGTCATCCAGGGCTTCTGGTTGGAGTGTGTGGTGATGGTCTTGGAGACAGTGACGTCATCAATGCACTTACTGATGTAGCTGGTCACTGATGCCGTGTATTCCTCCAAGTTGGTGAACTCACCATTGGTTGTAGCTTCCCTGAACACATGCCAGTCAGTGTGCTGGGATTAACATAACAGAGATGTGGTCTGAGAAGCCAAGGTGGGGGTGGGGCTCCATCCGGTACGCGCCGGGGATGTTTGTGTAAACAAGATCCAGCGTGTTCTCCCCTCTAATTGCAAAGTCCACATGGGAGCACTGACTTGAGATTTGCATGGTTGAAATCTCTGGCAACAATAAACAGTCCGTCAGGGTGTGCATTCTGGTAATTTAAATGGTCTGCATCTAACAGTCACAAACTCCACCAGCGATGAGCAGTAACTAGAAACTAGCTTTGAGTTCTTGCACTATTCTGTGTTGATGTAAACACACAAGCCACCACCGCAAGCCTTACCGCACAGAGCTGCATATCTGTTGGCACGAAACGAAGTGAGCCTGTCTAGCTGAATGGTGGTCTCTGGAACTCTGTCTCTGAGCCACACCTCCATGAAAACAAAGATGTAGCAGTCTCTAAACTCATGCCACGTAGTTTGCTGGAGTCAGATGTAGTCCAATTTATTGTCCAGGGAGCAGACATTGGAAAGCAGGATGGAAGGGAGAACCAGCCGGCTAGGGTTTGTTTTTAGCCTAGCACAGACCCCTACCCTCTTGCCGCTCTTCCGATTCCATGCACACCGCTTATGATGACCCCTCCCCCAGCCACCAGCTTCGGGTTATGCCGAGGGCTTGAGGCCTGTTCCCCGCAGCAAACTGAGTTTGTGTAGCTTCTCCAACAGATCATCATGCAGGTAGGTTGTTGCATGATTTCTGTACTTTAGTAGTGTCTGGCGATGGGAGACACAAACACC
Source organism: Pangasianodon hypophthalmus (assembly GCF_027358585.1). Lineage (NCBI taxonomy): Eukaryota > Metazoa > Chordata > Actinopteri > Siluriformes > Pangasiidae > Pangasianodon > Pangasianodon hypophthalmus. Next base: position 14,517,029 of record NC_069724.1, on the reverse strand, counting down.
GGTTGCTCCAATGTTCATGTACCATCAAAAAGTTGGGCTAAGAACAAAAATAGCACCATTTTCAATCCGGAGTGGCCGCTGTGTGCTATTGCCACCCCACCATCTTGGATCACAAGCCAACTGTTTGTCAGATGGTGGGAGATGCAAAGATAAACTCAGGTGAGTGCAACACAAAGCCACAAAACAGTTCATATTTAAATTAAAGAAAAAGACAAATTGATAGGAGTGTATCTCAAGCTTTGGAGGATAGGTTACCTGGTGCTCTGACTGCAGACACTAGCTGTTATGCAGATGCCTCCAAGATATACAAAAAGGTCTGGCCTGGGTACGTGCACAAGAAGCCAACCAGGTGTTAAAGACTACGTGATGGAGGTTAGAAATTCTGAAACAGTATGGAAACGTGAAAAATATGCGGTAGATGAACAGTTTAGCTGGAGGTTATGTTTGCGTAAGACAAAATGAAAACTGATCCACAGTTCAGTCCACATAGACCTGTGTTGTGTTAACTGTGTGAACAATTCTGGAAAAAGTGAATTCATAAAAAATTTACAAAAGCATGTAACTTAAGGATTTTTTAAACTACAAAAAACCTTTACTATGTAACACAGTATTCATTTTGATAATTAATTTGTGCTTGCAACAAATATAGTACATATATATGTACAGTGTATGTGTCAAACAAGAAGCCACCAAGAATAAGAAAAACCAAATATCAAATCTGAAACAGAATGGCTCTAATAAATCATTGGGGAATAAATATCAGCTCTAGATCATGTCTGTCCAAGCTCCACTTGCAATAATTGTGAGCTAATAAACCTAACATCTCAACCACAGAGACAAAACAGTCACAGAAACCTTTTTCATGTTTGATTGAGATATTGTGTGTGTGGTGGTGGTGGTGGTGGTGTGTGTGTGTGTGTGTGTGTGTTTCCTTTTGGTTACTGAAGTTAAGGTTAGGTTTAGATGTTGGCATAGCATTAATTAACTGCATTAATAATATTCAGTGGTAGGTTCTCACAAGGATAGTAAAACAAATATGTGTATGTGTGTGTGTGTGTGTGTGTGTGTGTAAATTGAACAACATGCACAATGTGAATTAATTAATTAGTCAATTATTAGTTGACTAGTAAAGTTGGTAGTAGACAAACTTTACTCACTTGTCCTTTGGAAGAGAGCTCTTTCTCTAGGTCTTCAATTTTTGCTTTATACCTCTGCACATCAGCTTGGAGCTGCTCATGAGCCTGTAAAAATACATAAATTCTTCTTCATAAAAAAAATCCTCTAAACGTTTTCAGCTGACCCAGCCTCATAGAGTTGTTCTGAATGCAACGTCTGAGACTTCCAACAGTGGTCACAGTAATTGCTGAATATGGCGCTTAAAATAAGGTGCAGACAGGAGACAGAGATAAAATGTTAAGTGAAATCATATAAAAGGCACAAAAAATTGACTGGGAGGATATAGACAATGGCTAACCTTGCTTTGCTTGCAAAGATATGGCACACACAGCTTTGTGCAAGGAACATGTTTTAAGGACCACAACACTCAAATCCTTTCTACTCTAGGGTTATCCATAGGCACATTTCAGTGAGTAATTGGAGACAAGTCTGGCATTTCCCAACCAACTATGAGCCAAATAATGGAATGTCTTGCATGCATTCTTATTTTTCATGTGGTAATATTCCAAATACAGCAGCAGAAAAGGCAACAATTTTCACGCCATCACAGATTGTACAAATGTAATTGGAGCAATGGATTTCACACAGGCATAAAATCATCCTTTAAAGGGAAGTTGCCATACATATGGAAATTTGGAGACATTTCTTTGTGTAAATGTGTGAGGCCATGCATGAGCAAAACACTCCGATAAACAAAATCTGTAGACTTGCATTCTTCACCAGTGTCCATTGCGCTTGAGTTTTGCTCCAGCAATCTTGCGGTGATATCACATTTGAATTTGAATTGAGCATTTATTTACATGTCTGTCTGTGGCAGAGGGTGTGTGGTCAAACGCCAGCTGCGGACACAGAGGGGGTGGGTTGGACCGGCAGTTAACGCATGATGATTCTCATCTCTGTCTTATTACCGCCAATCTACTGTACTTATTTGTGTTTCTCTGTGCTTTCAGTGCACTGCTGTAACCAGAGAAAAAGTGAGCTATCTAGCTGGCAGAGTTGATTGAATGGTTTAATGCTTAAAAATATAATTTGTAAGTTTGTTCACGATGACACTCAGAATTGAGATACATGCCTCGAACCTTTGTTGTTAGCAGTATGAGAGGTCCCACAAGCATCCAAGGGGTTTTCTTATTCGAGTTATTGTAAGGGTGCAAGTCTCGTGTCATCTTAAAGGTCATTAGTGAAAACTGGGAGGAGGGACCTTCTAACAGCAAAAACAAAATTCAATACGTCCTGTAGTCACCTAATACAGGAGAATTTGCATCAGGCCCAAGAACGGCAATCCCGAATATACGCCAGGGGTACTCAGCTACAGGAATTTGCACTGGGAGATAAGGTACTCTTTTTACACGTCAAGCTCTAAATTACTCACAAAGTGGCAAGAGGCCTTTGAGGTCACTGCGAGTGGGAGAAGTCAATAATGAGGTCAGATGAATGAACAGAAGTGATGCACATCAAAAATACCACCTCAATCTCCTGATACCACGGAGAGAGGCAGTTCCTGTGGCTCTGGTGACGATGGTTCCCGAAAGGGAGGAGTTGGGACTGGTGGTAAGCCTAAAAAGTGTGGCCCTTTTGAAGACACAGAGAGCACAGGTTGCCAGGTTGCAAGGTGAATTTTCCGATTTGTTTTTGCCTGAACCTGGTCACACGGACCTCATAGAACACCACATCGAGACTCCTCCAGGTGTGGCTGTATACAGCCGCCCATACCGGTTACCTGAACACAAAAAAAATGTGGTTTGGGATGAACTCAAGTTTATGCTAGACATGGGAGAAATTGAGGAGTTCCACAGTGATTGGAGCAGACTTTAAAAAAGTCAACGCAGTGTCTAAATTTGATGCATACCCAACGAACTGCTCAAGTGGTTAGGCGCGGCTCTCTTTTATTTGATGCTGGACTTAACCAAGGGGTATTGGCAGATTCTCTTGATTCCAATGTTTCGAAAAAACTGCCTTTTCCACTCTGTTCGGGTTACACCAATTTGTCACCCTTCTGTTTGGTTTGTTTGGAGCCCCAGTAACATTCAACGTCTCACAGACAGAATACTTAGATGACATTATCATGTACAGTAATGACTTGCAGTGGCATTTACAACATCTGAAAGCTGTCCTGAGATCCTTGAGTTGGGTGGGATACACAGCAAATCCAAAAAATTGTGCAATTGGATGGACGGAAGTACAGTATCTGGGATTCCACTTGGGCCATGGGCAGGTGCATCCGCAAATTGATAAGATACCAGCGACTGCGGCCTGCCTGAGACCCAAGACCAAAAAGGGGGTAAGGCAGTTCCTGGAGCTTGATGTTTGTTCCTAATTTTTTTGGATGTCACCAGCCCGCTGACTGACCTCACTAAAAAGGAAGTGCCAGATCTGGTCCAGTGGATGGGGCTGTGAGAAGGGGCTTTTTGCCAGGTAAAAGCGGTTTTGTGTGGGGGCCTGCTGTTGCATTCTCCTGACTTTTCTCTCCCTTTTGTTCTGCAGACTGATGCGTTAGGTGGATGTTTTGTCACAGATAGTGGAAGGGGAGGGTAACTCCCCATGCTATATATCAGTTGCAAGCTCTCGGTAAGAGAGAGTAAGTAAAGCAAGATCAAAAAGGAGTGCCTGGCCATCAAGTGGATGGTCCTCACCCTCTGATTTTACCTACTGGGGCATCCTTTTACCCTGTGCAAGGGTCCAATGGTTCCACTGTATGAAGCATACCAACATGCAGATCACTCGTTGGTATCTGGCACTTCAGCCATTTAAATCTGAGGTGGTCCACAGGCCTTGGATGCAGATGGTGGTGGCAAATGATCTCTCTGTCCACTGTTATGGGTGGGAGGGGATGAGTCAGCTCCCTGGCCTGAGTCAGGTGGTGGGGGTATGTGGAAGAGGGGGCATGGTTGAGTGTCAGCTGCGGAAGGAGAGGAGGTGGGTTGAACCAGCAGGTAACGTGTGATGATTCTCAGCCTTTTCTATTGATTTGTCCCTTTTTGTTGAGTGCGCCAAAAAGCGTGGTGTAAATAAATACGAGCCCAGCACTCGGATAAAATCTCGCCTGCCTCCTGACTCTGCCGCCGCACCCTTATACACCGGGTTCTACACTGTATTCTGGATTAACCCTTGTCTGTCGTCTGGTATTGCCTATAGTGGTGTGTGCAACAACTGCCCAACCCATTGCACGTTCACTGGTTTTTAACACTGCCCTCTAGCTCTTTTTGCCAGGTATTTTTTAATGAAGCAGTCTGCATTTGCATCCTTCTGTCTGTGCACATAATGGATGAGTACTACAAATTTCTACCATTCATACAATGCACAGTGAACTCACTTCTTCCTCAGAACTAGTCAGCCTTTAGTTGTGTAACCTGATAAATGTGATAAAACCCAAATAACTGTAAGGTTTATTAGCACAATGTTTATTGTCACTGGCTCTGCCCCTAGTCTATACCAAATACCACTGTGTAGATACTAATCTTTTGTGTCCAGTAAGTAAGTTTTTACTGAAGAGACAACTTGGGAACAAATTGTATTATGTTAATTAATCAATGATTGTTAGAGCATCTTTCTACTATGCACTTGTGAGGTGGTAAAGTGTTCATCTATTAAGATAAAGATTACCTTGGCTTCCATCTCAGCATCAAAAACTCCACCTTTCTGCTCCTGCAGCAGGGCATAGGCTCTCTGAAGGGCCTGGTACTCCCGTGTCAGCTGCCTGAAGCGCAGCTCAGACTCCTCAGTGGCCAGACCCTGCAAAAAACACTAATTCAGTCAAGGAGACTTGGGGGTTTGTGAAGTAACAATGTAAAGGCAGAATGAAATGGTGTCATTTTAACAGTATAATGACAGAATGTCATTTTAAAGAAAAAATAAAGGCATAGCACAAAACATACATGAACAATGAGAAACAGAAATTTAGAATAAGAGCAAAGACAGTGAAAAAGTAAAATTGATAGGTTTACTATTTCAGTAAGAATTGAGAAGAGCTGAGAAGAAAGAAAATGTACCACAATGTGCACAGGAAATGTATAGTAGTACTACACTCACTGTCCACTTCATTAGGAGCACCTGTACAACTGCACATTCTGGCAGTTATCTAATCAGCCAATCATGTGGCAACAGCATAATGTAAAAAATCATGCAGATGCAGATCAAGAGCTTCAGTTAATGTTCACAGCAAACATCAGAATGAAGAAAGATTGTGATCTCTCTGACTTTGATCGTGGCATGGATGCTGGTACCAGAAGGGCTGGTTTGAGTATTTCAGAAACTGTCAATCTCCTAGGATTTTCACACACAATAGTCCCTAGAGTTTACACAGAATGGTGTGAAAAACATGGAGTGAGTGAGAGTTTTGTGGCAAAAACGCCTTGTTGACAAGAGAGATCAGAAGAAAATGGCCAGATTGGTTCAAGCTGCCAGGAAGGACATAGTATAATCATAGAAGGACATAGAAAACTCATATAATCACTCTTTACAATCGTGGTGAGCTGAAAAGCATCTCAGCATGCACAGAACATCGAACAGTGAGGTGGATGGGCTACAACAGCAGAAGACCACACTGGGTTCCATTCCTGTCAGCCAAGAACAGGAATCTGAGGCTATCATTGGCACAGGCTCACCCAAACTAGACAGTTGAAGATTTGAAAAAAAATCACCTGGTCTTTTTCCAGTCTACAACTATCCAGTTTCGGTGAGTCTGTGCCCATAATAGCCTCAGACACTTGTTCTTGGCTGATGTGGACTTCTGCTGTTGTAGCCCATCCACCTCAAGGTTTGATGTGTTGTGTGTTCTGAGTTCTATGTGTGTTCTATGTTTTTCTGCTCACCACAGTTGTAAAGAGTTCTTATTTGAATTACAAGATTTCCTTAGATCGGTCTGGTAATTCTCCTGTGATCTCTCTCATCAACAAGGTGTTTCAGCCTGCAGACCGTCTGCACACCGGATATTTTTTGTTTTTCACACCATTCTGTGTAAACCCTAGAGACTGTTGTGTGTGAAAATCCCAGGAGATCAGCAGTTTCTGAAATACTCAAACCAGCCCATCTGGCACCAACAACCATGCCACGGTTAAAGTCACAGAGATCACATTTCTTCTTCATTCTAATGTTTGATGTGAACATTAACTGAAGGTCTTGATCTGTATCTGCATGAATTTTTGCATTTCAGTGCTGCCATATAACTGATTAGATAACTGTGTTAACATGTGTTCCTAATTAAGTGGACGGTGAGTGTATGTCAACGCAACTACTGTGGTAGTAACTGTGGTCTTTAAGACATTCTACCATTCATCTGAGCGGCTACATCAGTTCAGTTGATGATAATCTCAAATCTAATGCAGCTCTTTGGATGAGTGGTGATATATCTATCACAACTACAGTCATTTTGGCTTACAAGACATTTCAAACTGATCTGGATGAATCAAAGTCTCCATGAGAGAGCATTTCTATGGAACATCTAATGCCATACTGTTACTTATCTAAAATAATGTTAAAGCATACATTGTTTTATTCTCACCTCATCCAGTTCTTCATCTGGTGTGGCTGGAGTACGATCCATACGTAAAGAGGCCACAGAGGAGGTCTCGGAGTCTACTGACTCTTCGTCATAGCCATAGAATGTGTCCACAACAATATGCCTCTGAACAGGAGGCACACATTTTTAGTAAACATGGAGAGGTCAATCTTTATTATCTCAGTTACTTATGGAGTAAGTTATACAAATGGAAACAGACAAATTAAACCCGTTCCCATGCGTGTACATCCTTATGATTGCGTTGGTGTCAGTGCAATAAGAAATGAAGTGTATCTATTTCCTCTCTATAAAGATCAGTCATTTTAGACACTTTCATTTTGTCAGGTGGAAATATAGTTTCCAGAACATAATGTCTATATTATTCTGTCTATAATGTCTTTAACAAATTCTGCTATTCATTAGAGAAATTAAGCTAGATATTACGTTTTTGAAAAAATACTTTTAGTATTGCTCTATTTTTAGTAAAAAATTAAATTTACCATTATGACACAACCAGAAAAACAGTTACAAAAACAAACATGATGTCATCATACCTTAATAGGCCTGCTTCGTTTATGCCGCTTCTTCCTAAGAAGTTTTTCTCTATCCTAAAACAAGGACAGTTAGTCACACCAGTTACACAAACAAAGGAGTAAAGTATTTTATAAAAACAAAGGTGGCAACATCGTTAACATAAAATCCTAGCAGGTAGATAGAGAAAACAGAATGTACCACAAAAACACTAGCTTAAGTTGGTGGACAGGACAGCTCGGTGATAACAGCATAATTGATAAACCATGGTTTAAATGATATTTAACTGCAATCACAGAAATGTTTGGATTTATAAGCACTTAGGTGAGTGTATAAACTTGTGTAATAAATTTGTGCACTTGTTACAAAATGAATATCCAGTAATATAGTAAAATATATGTATGGTTTATTAACCAACTTTTTTTGTAGATCTGGGCATCAGACTAAAAAACATTGACTAAAAAACACATTTTGTACTAATATGAAAGGAAAACATCAAACAAATCAAATTGTCTGTCCAAATGGGAACACAAACATTCACGCAGCTCACCAATTAGAGTGATGTTTCAGCACTGTTTCAGCACCCAAATGGCTAACTGCCATTTTTTTCTAAACTGGAAAGTTTGCGATATTTTGATGAGTGATTGTTCTTCTTTAATAAAGTACCATTACTTTACATTTTATAAAATATATTATAAAATATATTGTATTTGTTAGCCTAAATCAGCAAAGCACTACAAATGCATTGACAAAAACAGTAAGTATACCCACATTATCACTGTGCCCTGTTGTGACAGCGCTTATTTCCATTAATCCTGATCATCTTCGACAAAACACTTCACTACATACACACAGCTGTGAGTTAAACACACGTCTCACCATTCATGCAACATTTCACAGAAGCATTTAAGTGGTTACTGTAGATTAATTAATGAGTAATGGCATTACCGACATCTACAAAAAAAGAAAGAGAAAATGATTCACAGTTCTCAACAGTTCAAGTCAGCTCTCATCACTCACTTAATTCATTCACAAAAGATAAATCATTTCAAAGTAATAAATGAAGGATGTTTGCGTCCTTTCTCCATCTGTGAACTCCTTTTACTACTGGGTAATGGGTGGGAATTCTCCAACATTCCCCTTTTTGCCTCTACCTGGTCACATGGACCTCATAGAGCACCACACTGAGACTCCTCCAGGTGTGGTGGTATGCAGCCACCCCTTCATGTGGTTCAGGATGAATTCAAAGCTATGCTCTACATGTCAGTAATCGAGAAGTCCCACAGTGATTGGAGCAGTCCGGTGGTTTTGGTGCCCAAGGCCAACGGGTTGGTCCGTTTTTGTGTGGACTTTAATAAAGTCAATGTGGTGTCTAAATTTGACGCATACCCAATGCCACGCATTGATGAACTAATTGAATAGTTAGGCGTGGCTGGCTTTTATTCGATACTGGATTTGACCAAGGGGTATTGCCAAATATCCCAAGAAAAAAAATGGCTTTTAACCTCCATTTGGGTTACACCAATATTGTCACCCTTCTGTTTGGATTGTTTGGGGCCCCAGCGATGTTTCAATGTCTCATTGACAGAATATTCTGCCCACACAATGCATATGCTGCTGCTTCAGATGATCATTTACAGCAGTGATTGGCAGCAGCATTTACGACATCTAAGGGCTGTTCTGAGATCCTTGAGATGGGCGAGACTCACAGTGAACCCAAAACCCAAAGAAATATGCAATTGGGTGGGTGGAAGTATGGTATCTGGGATTCCACTTGGGCCACAGGCAGGTGCAACCCCAAATTGATAAGACAGCAGTGATTGGAGCCTGCCCGAGTCCCAAGACCAAAAAGTGGGTAAGGCAGTTCCTGGGACTGGCTGGCTATTATTGTTTTGGGGTTTTTTTGCCTAATTTTTTGGACATCACCAGACCTCACTAAAAAGGGAGCACCAGATCCGGTCCAGTGGACGGAGCCATGCGAGTGGGTGCCAGGTAAAAGCTCCAGGCTGGACAGCTCCCCGGCCTGAGTCCGGCGGTAGGGGTATGTGGCAGCGGGGGTGCGGTTAAGCGTCAGCTGTGGACGGAGATGAGGCGAGTTGAACCGGCAGGTAACGCGTGATGATTCTCATCTGTGTCTTCTTCTTCTTATTATTATTGTTATGTGTGTTTCTTTGTGCTTTCAGTAACTGCCATAACCAGACAGAGAGTGGCATAGCTGGCAAAGCAGGCAACACACAAACACCCACACGAAGATCGTGAACTTGATCTTTGAATTTGAACGTGGCAGAAGCTGCGAGCTAGTGATGGCCGCTTTTCTGCTGGTTTATATTCTTTGCTTTAGTTTTGAAAGTGCACTAGATTATTGGTGTTAACTGATAAAGTATATTAAATTAGGTTAAAAAATAATAGCCTCAGATTATGGCCCTTTGGGGTCTCAGAAAATTATTAAAAGTCATAATATTATGTTCATGTAAAGAATTTCATTTGTTTAGGCCTAGTACTACATATTTGAAGGAGCCAAGCGACACACCACAAGAGCACAATGTGGGTTACCTGGTATGCATAATATTTCACAGCACAAAATGCTTCAACAGACCCCTCTTAGCACCTCTAATGGCCAACACTGCCCCGCAAAAATCAACTCTATGGTCAAGTGACAATGCAGTTGTATCCTGGTCTGGAGGACCGTGCTGTTATTTGAGTTAGGGGGCCCTAACAGACAAATCAGGGAGGGAAAAACTTGAGGGTTCCACATGAATCACTCCCTTAGGTAACTACCACATTTATTTTTGTTTATTGTTTTATCTCTTCACAGATTTGCAAAGTCCATACTGAATGCATCGATAACAGAGTGTTCAACTCCCAATGTCCTACAGAAAACTAAAGTGATAAACACTTACTTCGTAATGATGGTTTCTTTCTTGGTACATATTCAAAGTTACTGTGTAGGCTATTTCTTCATCTTTCCACAGCCAAATACAGCCCGCTGCCATTTTTGCAAAAAATGATATTGAACCAGCCAGTAGCACCTACTACTCAACATTTTCACATTATTTAGAATTCATTCTAGACCCATAGCACCACTGCATTCCACACCTGCAACTGTATACTGCACATCTTACAGGGCTGAAATGCTGGTTAAAATCAACTCTTATCTGCTGTGTTTGAAGCAAACCTGACCCAAGTGTAAAAATGCATTGGGTGTTGGATAATGTGTGATTCACTGATTTAATTACTCCAAATCCTGAAATGTATCACCCAGTGTATCGGCCTTTGTGTATTTATATACACACTATTGAGAGCATTTAAAGGGCCAAAAACTAAAGCTATTACATTTTAACACTTTACTGTCCACTGTCTTCTATCAATTAACACTAGTCTCGGAAAGTAGAGTAGAATGAGTCTAGGAAGAAGAAGGACTAACCGAAACTATTTGACTGTATGCATTCTTAGGTGATGTGATGTATAAAAGAAGTATAAAAAAGCCACAGTATTCGTGACAACATAAAGGTAGATCTTTCAAGCATGTGAATGCCTTTTTCAGCATACATCACACACATGACCTGCATGTGAAATAAAATTACCAACAATCTGATACAGTTTCTCACTCACTCTAGTCAGCTCATCGATCATGCTCTGCTGCTCAAGAACCTGCAACTTAAGGAATTCAATCTCTTGTTCATCCTGAGCCTGGTCCAAGTCGTTCAAAGATTTCAGCTTCTTTAGTGGTGGATGAGAAGTAATTTTCTCTCTCTGAACAAAAAGATAAAGTAAATTAGATTTAACTATCACAGTAAAAAATATTAACATTTAATTTTATTCAGTCATTTATTACATGTCCACATTTATAATTAAATAGGACCATAACATCACAGTATCCCTACCTATGCTGTGTAACAAAAAAATTGCTGCTTCAATAAACTTTATAATTGCCTTGGACCAAATAGGTTGCAAGCCAACATCAAACAGAAGATGGCTGTTGACCTGAACAAGACCAGAAACTGATATAATACATACTGTATATAAAGTACAATAAAAATTTATTTGTAAAAAAACAAAATGCCAGGAAGAGGAAGCATAAGCAATATTTTGCATGGAATGTAAGTGCATAATGGCTGTCACACAAACCTAATTTCTCACTGCAGTTTTTAATTTATTTATGAATTTTTCCTGGTCAGATAATGAAAGCTGCACGCTAGGGCATTATTCTGCTAATGTACTCATTCATTATCTATGCTATTTTTATTAATTATTATATTATAAAAAAAATTAAGTATTATATATTGTTAATAATATTCAACACAGTCTCTATTTTTGTGACTTTTTGGCTTTGGTCCAATAAAGGGTTTGCAAATATTTATTTTAATTGATGTATAGGGATATATGTGTAAACTTTAAATGGGCTGTGTGCAGCATCCATACATCCCTAACACCAATCAAGTTTCAGGCCATGTGAAGTGATTCTAACATGTCTGACTTTGCTCCCTATTCACCGCACTGTTTGGGGGGAAGCCATTTTGTAACATTGTCTGAAATCTCAGTGGACAAATTATATTCAGTGGATAGTGAACTATTAAGACCCAATTAACTGTCTTTAGTCTTTTTTCCCATTATACGATGTCTCCCTTTAAAGTGTTCTATACAGTAGTGGAGTGACTTTAGACAGTATTTAGTATTGTATGCTGGTCAAAAACAGGATATGTCCTGTCTATAGGCAATGAATAATAAGAATGTGGAAAAAGGAAGTAGGTAAGTAAATAGATAAATGAAAATAGTAGACAGGCTTCGTTCTATTTGCTTATGTCAGCACACAACAATCACATTTGACCAGACTAATTAAAATTGTCTTTAAAGGGCTTATATGGCTTTATTAGACAAATTAGACTAGTCAAACAACTCACTGACTAGTGGACTTTGAAATTGTGTACTTTCACGCATCCTTAATATGGAATGCGAAAGTCGTTCATCTGTGTATGCAGATCTATACAGACTTGTGAGTGTGTGAAGGAATGTACCATCTCCAGATTCTCTTTAGTCAAGCTCTTAAGCTTCTCTTCCATGTGCTGGAGAGACTGAGTCAGTTCATCGTTCTTCTTACTCAATAGTTTGTTCTTATCCAGCAGCGGCTTACATTGTTTCTCTGCTTCCCGCACTCGCTTTAGCTGAAAGAGAGTGAGCAAAAAACAAAGTACAGCAAAGCGTAAAAGTTGAAAGATGGATAAAAAAAACCAAATTAAATAATAAATCCCACCTTTAAACTTAAAAAAAAAGTTTTCTTTAATCTTATTTATTGTCTTCATATTTCTAATTCTAATTAATTACCCATTTTTTGGTTAATGCCTTGCGTCCTTGTTCACAAAATATTTTTTAGGAATTTGACATACTAGCTCATTTCTTTCATCCACTAGAAGTGTGTTACGGTCCTCCAGTTTTCGGATAGTAGAGTTCAGCTCAGCAACACGTCTTTGATTCCTCCTCATTTCCTATGCATACAAGACAGCAAACATACAGTAAAATAATTACATAAAGTCATAAAATAAAATAATACATAAAATACATAAATACATAAAATAATTAAAAAGTCCACAAAAACTGTCAACAAAAGTTATTTTTAAAAATGTGCTATATAAATAAATTTGATTGACTTTACGTGTAACGTGTTTGCCCAAAAATGAGATTTGTCTTAGTTATCAACTATTCTTAGATGCTTGTTTTGTGCAATGTCTACTTTGTATTCCACTGCCACCATCTGGAATTTGGTTGTATTCACAATATGTCATGCTCAAGTCTTTATGCATTGTGGAATGGCATTTAAGGTCATAATACAAATTAAGCTATGAAATAAATATTCACATAAGTACACATATTTGTAATTTAAAAACATTTGTGCAATACTTCAATATTTAATAAAATATCAGAATAAAAATTCTGACTATATAACAGTATAATTCATTTAAAATCGACAATCAAAGCTAATATGTGCTTATGAGTCTTAACGGCTCTACAAGTCAAGAATATGATTGTCTCTACATTTGAAAAAGCTGCACTGCCCTAAATTTGTTTACTGATTAAGTCACTTCATTAAGTGACTAGGAATCGGGCATAAATGAACCTGTCCACCAGCAGCTCATTCAAAATGTGTCCAGCCTCTCATATTCTGTTTTACTTCAGTAAAAGGATGCTTACATAAGAGGGAAAACTGTTTTCAGACCTTGAATGCATGTGCCTCTAATGCATCTTCAGTGTGTAAACAGATTTTGATTTGACAAACAAACAATCCCTGATCTGTGACAGATACAGAATTACAAAAATCAACATCTCCTATTTGTTCTCTGTGCTCTACCAAGTAATTCAGCTTGGCATTCTGGAATCTGACTCATTTCCAGGGAGTCTGGGACTATTCTCAGTCTTTTAAAAGGTATCAGTGCCCCAGTGCTTTAGTGCCTTCATTCATGCAATGCAATAACAAGACACACAGAAGTCTTCATTATGCTCCCTACCATGAAGATTGATCTCAAATTGCTACATTAAGACAAATTGCAGAGATAGCAAAATATCATGAGCATCATGACTAGATCTATTCATGACAAATAGCCTCCACTTACCAATGTATCAGTCCACATTTTCTATTTCTCAGCTTGTTTTTTATAGGTGTGGCCTAGACTCCAAGTGAAAAACTGAAGCAAATGCTCTACACAAGAAAAGTCAGATTTTTTTCTGATTTGATTGGGGCACATAGAAAATCCAGTTACACACTTTTTCTATGTATCTATCTCATGAAAATTGCTTTTGAGAACACAAAACCAAAATCTTTCTTTTTTTACGATATCAGATTATTCATTATTATGTGTTTTATCAGTTACCATTTTTATTCACTGGGGATCCTATAGCTTGTAAAATTTATTAGAAGAGGGTGAGCATTTCCTTACCGGGCTCCCACAGTGCTCTGCTCCATCGCCAGCCCTTCCAGGGATCTCTCTTTTTGGACTTCCAAGGTTACATTCTGCTTCCTTTACAAGGAAAAGCTGCTCATCCAGTGCATCTTTCTGAAGCTGCAACTTCTGCAGGAAACATGTAGTGGTCTCCAGCTCTTTCTCCAAAGAGAAGATTGTTCTGTCTTTCGCTTTGATTTCATCTACCTGGAAGATTGCACACAGTTCACTCTGAGCCCTTTATTTAATTGAAGTCATTTATATACATACAAGGGTGGCACAGAGGGTAACATTTCCTCCCACTGAGGGGCACAGTTTTGGGGGGGGGGGGAGAAGCGCTGCCCAGTAGACTATTTTGCATTTATGGTCAGAGAGAAACAGTAAAAAAAAAAAAAAAAAAAAAAAATGAAGGGGGCATAATAATATGGTGTAATCTACTTAACAACATTCCACATATGTTGTACCTAGCAAGCTAATTCAATGCGATTTAGCCATAACTATCAATATACCAAATTAGCAAAAAACAGCCTTGTGTTATGTTAGCTAAAATTTATTTTAATAGTTCTCATTATTAGCAACAACAAGGTTGTTCACACTGGACGGTGCGTCGCACCGTTTTCTGTTGACAGATGGCCCAGTTTTATTTTAGATTGTTCTGTTGTCGGGTATCTGAACATTCGGAGGTGACGTGAAGCTTCGATGGAATCAACGCATCCAATGTGAACATCCTCAAATCGATGCTAGGCAACTCGCCCCCCTACATTTCCATTCTTTTTACTTAGTTTCCACCTTTTTTTAGGGGTCCAAACATGAAGTGCTGGAACCCTATTGTATTTGTACTGGTTTTCATCTTCTTCTTATTATTATTCTTTTTCTCCCCTGAGGGTCAGAGACTATAAGTTGTAGAGACACCAAATTTTGTGGGATGGTCAGAAATCCCACCCACTACTCAGGCACATTGACTTTTGCATTTTTTTTAGTTCATAACTCTGGAACCTTGAGTCATGCCCTACAAAATGTATGTATCTCCATCATGAAAATTTTTCCACCATTTTGAATTTTTTTTGAAAAAAGGAGTTCTTTTTCAAACTCCTCTTAGGCCATTCATCCAATTTGCATGAAACTTGATTTGCACCTTGACCCTTGTGACAAAAAGTTATTAAAAGAATTTTGATTTGTCAAAGCAGGCAACTGCCACTTTTAATGAATTGACCTGTATCTGATGAACGCAATGTCCAAACTTAATGAAGCCACTGGAAGCTGGACACAAAGCGTCTTGGCTTTGTGTCCAGCTTCCAGTAGCTTCATTAACACACCAAGTTTTAGCAAATTCCACCCATGGGGGGTGCTACAATTGAAAAATCACTGTACCTCCACAACTGTATGATCGATGAAAATTGGTATGCATCTTCTTTGGTGGACATCCTAACATATCCTCTAATATGACTCAGAAACAAAAAAACATGGCTGCCAGCACCCAATTAAATTTCAGCAGCTAATAACATCAAATCTGAATGGTTTATTGTTACAAAAATGGATATCTTGATTGGACAAATCAACAAACACGGCCACCAGCAACCAACCAGCAGCTAATAAAGTCAAATCACAATGTCCGACTGTTACGAAAATTGACATGTTCGTACAGTGTCTAAACGAGGCTGTGTACCAAATCTATTGACAATCGGCCCCAAGGTGCCACTATAATAAGCAAATTTGCATTTTTGCTATTAACTCTGCATCCATGCATGCTAGAATATAATTGTTGCTTCTTATGAATCCTTGCATCAGGCACTACAAAATGTGTATCTCATTTTTATTTTTAAATATATATAATGTATTTGAAATTCTAATTTTCCTAAAAACCTACTTTTTTTAACTCATCGTAGGCTGTTTGTCTGATTCACACAAAATTAGGTATGCACCATCTCAAGATAGTCCAGAGAGAAAGTTACAATGTTTGTGGAGACATAGGCCCATATATTTCTGGGTGTGGCAAATAATAACTAATTGGTTTATCTTGTGAACGCAATGTCCAAACTTCATGAAACTTGGTACACATGGACAACAGGACAGTCCGAGAAAACACACCAACAGCAAATTCTAAATGAGCAGCCATTTATCGCAATGTGACAGATGATGGCTGTAATACTTATGTTGCCCACAAGAGGGAGGCACAGGATAATAAAGCTTTTTAAGTCTAATCTTTTTCCATCAGTTTCCATCAATTTGAAAGGCAGAATAGCTCAAAATGCAATTAAAAAGCAATTAAAAAAATACATAAAATTATATTAAATGCATAGAATCATGGCACCCTAACAATATCTCCTTAATCCTAATCCTCAAAGATGATTAAATGTTATCTTAATTTTTATATTTATTATTATTCTGCTTCTTCTGCTGGCAATTTCTTAAGCCATTCCACATATTCATTAAAAAGTACAGACTAAAAACAGTGATACATTTCCAACACAGACATTAATGATTAATATGATGATGGCACCAGGATGCACTATGTGAAGAAGGCAAGCCAGCAGAGGCAGTGTTATACTCTGGGCAATACTCGGCCGGGAATCCTTGGCTCCTGGTATTCATGTGGATGGTATGCTACGTTGACGTTACTTCATGGCAACAGTATTCCCTAATGGCAGTGGCCTCTTTCAGCAGGATAATGTGCCCTGTGACACTGCAAAAATTGTTCAGGAATGGTTTGAGTAACGTGACTTGGCCTCCAAATTCCCCAGATCTCCATCCTATCGAGCATCTGTGTGACGTGCTGGACAAACAAGTCCAATCCATGGAGGCCCCACCTCGCAACTTACAGAACTTAAAGGATCTGCCTTGGTGTCAGATACCACAGCACACCTTCAGAGGTCAGGTGGAATCCACGCCTCGACGGTTCAGTGTTGTTTTTGTGGCACAAAGGGGACTTACACAATATTAGGTAGGTGATTTTAATGTTATGGCTGATCAGTGTATACGTTAAAGTGAACAACAGGGTGACGATAGCAACAAGGCAGCCATTTTAGATGAGCAGGTAAGAATTAAACATCCCCTTCAAACCTTCCCTTTAACTCCAAGATCTTAGAAAATCTTGTAGCACAGCAGCTATACTCACACATACAGTCAGGTCCATAAATATTGGGACAGTGACACAGTTTTAGTAATTTTGCCTCTGTACACCACCACAGTGGATTTGAAATGAAGCAGTCAAGATGTGACTGAAGCGTAGACTTTCAGCTTTAATTCAAAGGGTTTAACAAAAATATTGCATTAACCGTTTAGGAATTACAGCCATTTTTTTACAGAGTTCCTCCATTTTCACAGGCTCAAAAGTAATGGGACAAACTAATATAATCATAAATATTAGTATTATTTTTATTACTTGGAGGTAAATCCTTTGCAGTCAAAGACTACCTGAAGTCTGGACCCCATGGACATCACCAAATGCTGAGTTTCCTCCCTTGAGATGATTTGCCAGGTCTTTACTGCAGCCATCTTCAGTTGCTGCTTGTTTGTGGGTCATTCTGCCTTCAGATTTGTCTTCAGTAAGTGAAAAGCAGCTCAGTTGGGTTGAGGTCAGGTGACTGACTCGGAACATTTAATTTCCAAGCTCTTGGGCTGCTTTCACAGTATGTTTTGGGTTGTTATCCATCTGTACTGTGAAGCGCTGTCCTATCAGTTTTGCAGCATTTGACTGAATCTGAGCAGAAAGTATAGCTCTGTACACTTCAGAATTCATCCTGCTACTTCTATCAACAGTCACATTATCAATAAACCCCAGTGACCCAGTTCCATTGGCAGCCAAACATGCCCATGCCATAACACTGCCTCCACATGTTTGACGGATGATGTGGTATGCTTTGGATCATGAGCCCTTCCTTTCCTTCTCCATACTTTTCTCTTCCCATCATTCTGGTACAAGTTAATCTTGCATCAGAACTGGTCAGGCTTTTTTTAGAGTTTTTTTTTTTAGCAAAGTCTAATCTGGCCTTTGTGTTCTTGAGTGTTACCAGCGGTTTGCATCTTGAGGTAAACCGTCTGTATTTACATTCATGAAGGTGGCTCTTGATTGTAGACTTTGACAATGATAGGCCTACCTCCTCCAGAGTGTTCCTGACTTGGCTAGATGTTGTGAAGGGGTTGTTCTTCAATAAGAAAAGAATTCTGCAATCATCCACTTTAGTTGTTTTCTGCGGTCTCCCAGGCCTTTTGGTGTTGCTGAGCTCGCCAGTGCATTCCTTCTTTTTTAAGAATGTACCAAATTGTTGATTTGGTCCTCCTAAAGTTTCTGCTATCTCTCTGATAGGTCTGTTTTGGTTTTTCAGCCTAATGATGGCCTCCTTCACTTGCATCAACACCTCTTTGGACGGCATATTGAGAGTTCCCATGAACAGCTACCAAATGCAAATTCAACACTTGGAATCACCTCCAGACCTTTTATCTCCTTAATTTATCATGATATAAGGAGGAAACAGGCCACAGCTGGCTATGAAACTGCTTATCAGTCAATTGTCCCATTACTTTTGAGCCTGTGAAAATGGAGGAACTGGCTGTAATAATGGCTGTAATTCCTAAACGGTTAATGCAGTATTTTTTGTTAAACCCCTTGAATTAAAGCTGAAAGTCTACGCTTCAGTCACATCTTGACTGCTTCATTTCAAATCCACTGTGGTGCTGTACAGAGGCAAAATTACCAAAACTGTGTCACTGTCCCAATATTTATGGACCTGACTGTATATAGGAATAACATTCATGAAATGTATCAGTCAGTATTTAGGCCTCATCATAGCACAGAGACAGCACTGGTTAAATGACCTACTACTAGCCTCTGATCAGGGTTGTGTCTCCTTCTTGTGCTACCTGACCTTAGTGCAGTTTTTGATACCACTAATCATGCTATTCTCCTTGATAGACTAGAAAATGCTGCTGGCATTATGGGAACAGCCCTCACCTGGCTCAGGTCTTACTTGACTGATCATTATCAGTTTGTAGATGTAAATGGTCACTTCTCTATTCATGGTATTAGCTTCCACTGTTATGCTACATAGTTGTATGTTTCAGCAAAGCCAGATGACAGACACCAGCTTAAAAAAAGCTGAGGAATGTGTAAAGGACATTAGACACTAGACGCTTATTAACCTCCTTTTACTTAATTCTGACAAGATAGAAATACTTGTACTAGGACCTGCTAGAAGTAAGCTTTCTGATTACATAGTAAATGGCCTTTCTGTTTCATCATGTGCATCAGTAAAAGATCTTGGGGTGATTATTGACTCCAGTCTTTCACATGAAGCTCATTTAGATAATATTACTAGGATAGCCTTCTTTCATCTCAGAAATAATTCTAAGATAAGAAATATAATGTCATACAATGCAGAAGAATAGATTAATCTTTTTGTTACTTCTAGTTTGGATTATTGCAATGCCTTACTGTCTGGCTGTTCCAGTAGGAGCATTAACAAGCTCCATTAGTCCAGAATGCAGCTGCAAGAGTCCTTACTAGAACCAGAAGATATGACCACATCACTCCACACTGCATTGGCTCCCAATCAAATTTCGCATTGATTATAAAATATTACTACTGACCTATAAAGCATTGAATGGTCTCGTGCCACAGGACCTGAGCGAACTTTTGGTCTTTTATGATCCACCATGCCTACTTCGATCAAAAGGTGCAGGCTATTTGTTGGTACCTCAAATAGTGAAGGCTAAAGCAGAGGGTAGAGCTTTCTCTTACAAAGTGAGTGTTCCAATTAGTGCTCAGTGTTTAAGTCTAGGCGGAACACTTATTTATTTAGTCAAGCGTTTTGTGAATAGTTTTTTCTTAGGTAAAGGAGCAGATCTGGAGGGTTCATGGGCATTCAGTGTTGTAGTGAACTGAGATGTTTGGATGCTGGCCACAGTGTGATAAACAGTAAACAAAGTGAATTTTTTTATTTTTAATTATTTAGTAGGTAACAGTATTTCTTGTTATGTCAGTTTCAGGGTGAACCTAATGTTAGGGACTAGCTGAGCTCAGGTGACAGGGACAGAGAAGGATATAATGATTCAGAAACCACCACCTGTTTAAAGCCTGCACATCCTGATCCCAAGTTTATAGCAATACAGACTAGAGCTCACTATGCTTTATACTTTCAGCAAAAATGGCTTTAAATGTTCCCCTGGCTGCACTACAGTGCCACTTTAAAAGGAGTTTTATGCTTTTATTGCGTGAAAGTCCTCTCAAAGAAAACGTCTCCAGGTTACGTATGCACACACGCTCGCACTGGACACGTACAATTGAGCTTCCGATGGTCAGGCTCCCTGAAGGGAGGAGGACAGAAAGCCTGCAGCACAACTGGCCGTGGAGCCGAGGAGGGGACTTTCGGTACGTACCCCGCTCGGGGGTACAAGAATGCTTTGGCCAAACCAGGCGCAAAATCTAAATAGGAAGGGGCCACAGAGAGGGCCTGAAGATCCCCCACTCTCCTAAGAGAGGAAATTGCCAAGAGAAAGGCAGTTTTTATCGTCAGAAGACGGTCCGAAATCTCCTCTATGGGCTCGAAGGGGGGTTTGCAGAGAGCCTCTAAAACCACGGCCAGGTCCCACAAGGGGACCCGAAATCGAGCTGGAGGTCTGATCCTCAGCGTCTAGGAGGGAAATCAGGTCCGAGAACCATACTCGGCCCGGCCAGAACGGGGCTACTAACAGTAGACGAATTCTGTCCCGGCGCACTCTCTCCAGAACTCCTGGGAGCAGAGCGACCGGAGGAAAAGCATACAGACGCAGCCTCGGCCACGGCTGTACCATGGCATCCAGTCCAAGAGGAGCTGGATGAGTCAGAGAGAACCAAAGGGGACAGTGCGACGTCTCCTGTGTCGCAAACAGATCCACCTGGGCTCTGCCGAACCTCGGGGTGGAGTCTCCATTCCCCGGGTACCAGCCCCTGCCTCGACAGGGCGTCCGCTCCCACGTTGAGATGACCAGGGATGTAGGCCGCTCTCAATGAGAGGAGGTTCCCTTGGGACCACACAAGGATCTGGAGCGCCAGCCTGTAAAGGGCGCGCGAACGCAGACCTCCCTGGCGGTTGATGTAAGAGACCACCGTCGTGTTGTCAGTGCGCACCAACACGTGGCGGCCTCTTAGGTCTGGGAGAAAGTGTTTCAGAGCTAGAAACACGGCCAGCATCTCCAGGCGGTTGATGTGCCAAGTGAGATGGCGGCCGCTCCACAGACCACGGGCAGGATGGCCACTCATGACCGCTCCCCACCCGGTGAGGGACGCATCCGTCGCTAGCACTACGCAGCGACCAGGAGCTCTCAGGACCGGGCCCTGAGACAAGAACCCAGGTTCTCTCCACACAGCTAAGGCACGCGTGACCTTGATCATGCGGAGCGGGTTTCCTCTGTTTCGGAAAAAACCCCTGGTCTTGAGCCACCACTGTAGGGGTCTCATGTGCAGCAGGCCAAACGGTATCACGTTGGACGCAGCTGCCAATAGGCCCAGCAGTCTCTGAAACTGCTTTACAGTGAGAGACCGGCCTACTTTCACTCTCGCGACCGCTGTGAGGACTGACTCGATCCGAGCAGGAGACAAACGTGCCTGCATCGTGGTCAAATCCCACACGACGCCTAGATAAGCGGTTCTCTGAGCTGGAGAAAGCACGCTTTTCTCGTCGTTTAGTCTTAACCCCAGTTCCTTCATATGGGCGAGAACGACATCTCAATGCCGAGCCGCCATCTGCTCTGAATGAGCTAAAATCAACCAGTCGTCGATATAATTCAGTATGCAGATGCCCTGTAGTCGCATAGGAGCCAGGGCAGCATCCACACACTTCGTGAAGGTGCGGGGTGAGAGTGCTAGGCCGAAGGGAAGAACCCAATACTGGTAAGCTTCGCCCCCAAAAGCGAACCTCAGGAACTTCCTGTGTGGGGGAAGGATGGAGATGTGGAAATATGCATCTTTTAGGTCGATCGTGACGAACCAGTCCTCGGACCTGATCTGAGACACGACCTGAGTGACCGTAAGCATCCTGAACTTCAGTCATGCGACTGAGAGGTTTAATTGCCGCAAGTCCAAAATGGGACGCAGCCCTCCCCCCTTCTTGGGAACAATGAAGTACCGGCTGTAGAACCCAGACTATCTGGCGTGAGGAGGGACCACCTCGATGGCCTCCTTCCTCAGGAGAGTGTGTATTTCCTGCTCCAATACCAGAGCCTGCTCGGGACCCACCACAGTGGGAAGAACCCCAGAAAAACGAGGCGGAGGCGAGCCAAACTGAATTCGATAGCCTCTCTCTACAGTACGCAGGACCCAATGAGACACATTCGGCAGAAGTTTCCACGCTGCCAGAAAGCTCACTAAGGGAATCAGTCTCTCGAGACTGACCTCTGGTGTAATAGAAGCGGTCAGCTGGGTGCCCTGAGGCGGCGAACCGACATGGGGAAATAAGCTAACCGCTGCGAAGGCCTCAGAAGAGGCCGCGAGCCTCCCAGACCCGCTACGTTGCTGGGCGAGAACTGGGAGAGGCGCTCGCTGGAGACCGCTATGCCCTGAAGCACCATAGGTGGCAGGGTTGGCAGACCGACCTCCTGAGGGCACTGGGGGGACCGCCGCCGCCTGAGATGGGGCCTGCTCGTATCTCTCGACGACGGGGTCTACAGCGTCGCCAAACAGGCCCGAGGGAGTAAGCGGGGCGTCCATGAGCACGACCCTGTCCTTCTCTTTCATATCAGACAGGGTCAGCCAGAGATGCCTCTCCGCTGCCACCAGGACTGCCATAGACCGACCGATAGCACGGGTGGTCTCCTTGGTGGCACGGAGGGACAGATCAGCGGCCCGCCTGAGCTCCGCTACCTGCTCAGACGTCCTCTCCCCCTGCTCATCCAGCTCTTTAAGCAGGTCGGCCTGGTACGCCTGTAACACTGCCATGGTGTGCAGACACGCACCGGCCTGACCTGCTGCCGTGTACGCCTTGCCTACCAGCACTGAGGTGGTCCGCAGCGGCTTGGTAGGCAACGCCGGAGCCTTCAGGGACAATGCAGCAGCAGGGGACAGATAGCTGGCTAGCGTCTGTTCAACCCTGGGCATCGCCCTGTAACCGGAATAGTCCAGCCCCGCCACATTAGCGTGGGGCTGAACAACCGGGCTGAAAATGGCCTATTCCAGGACCTCGACACCTCAGTGTGGAGGTCCGGAAAAAAGGGCAGGCTCCAGGGCGGAGGTGGCGGCGGAGAAAACGCTCATCCAGTCTAGAGCCCTGAGGCTCAGGCCGTGACTCAGCGGGCCAGTCAATGTTGAGCTTGGCGACTGCCTGCGTAACCACCTCGAGCAGCTCCCCGTATTGAGGACGATAGGTGGAGCGCCAAGTCCGCTCCCCGGGGGGAAGAAACCGCAGAGCGTGCTTCCGAACCCAGGGAGGGGACAGTGGACCTGGAGGGTGAGGAAGGAGAAAGGGAGGCACGCTAGTGAGGGCTCCATCCTCAAAGAGAGCCCAGCGGGAGCGGAGAGTGCGCAGCGGTAAACGCTCGCAATGTGCGCAGCCGGCTCCCTCGAGAGCCGACTGAGCGTGCTCCGCTCCCAAACAGGCAACGCACAGACGCTCTCGCCCTTAGTTTTATCTTTGGCCTTTGGCATGCCGCCGATAAAACACAAAATAGATGGAACAAAGACAGACAATAAACATAGAGCGCTTGCTGAAAACAGGAAGCTAACGCGGGGCTCGCCGCTCGGGCTTTTATGTTTCCGGGTCGCTACGTCACCCCGCCCATGACATCTCGCCCATCCATTGGACGGATTAGACACGTGATTCAGAGCGCGGTCACGCGGGGGCGTTCCCATAGCGTTGCGTGACGCAGCTCGAGTTCCTGAAGGGGAACAACGTTTGCTTCTAAGTTAGATCCTGTCTTTTTGAGTACTGGCTTCAGGAATTGGAAAAAGGCAGTCGAGAAGTTCACAGCCCATGCTAAATCTCACTCGCCATGCAGCAACTGTGTATGCTCAAGAAAAAACAGCATAGCTTCACAACTGTACTCAGTTGTTTCTAGACAACAGGAGGAAGCAAGAAATGCATTGCTAAAGATTTAAGGGTGTATTCCGAATTTGGCTCGCCAAGGTGTTGCATTGAGAGGTCATACTGAAGAGAGGGAAATTTTTTCCAACTTCTAAAATGCAAGGCAGCAGATGATCCAATTCTTCACAAGTGGCTAGGACAAAAGCATAATTACTCAAATCCTCAAATTCAAAACAACATACTCGGCATAATAAGCCATGACATCATCAGAGAAATAGCTGATACCATTTGATGCTTTCCTGTCACTCAGTTTGCCTTAATTGTTGATGGAACACAAGCTGTCTCAGGCACAAAGCAAATGTCTGTTTGTCTTCGGTATGTTGACCATGACTTGATTCCTCATGAGGAATTCATTGGCTTTTACTCAGTGACAAAAACTACAGGAGAGTGTCTTGCAAACATGGCAACAGTTGTACTCTCTGGATTATATTTGCCATTACCTGCATTGCATGGCCAGACTTATGATGGTGCAGCCAATATATCTGTTAAATACTCTGGAGCACAGGCTATAATTAGAAAGAAACAGCCTTCATCTTTATATTTGCACTGTGGAGCAAATTGTGTGAACCTAGTTACTCAAAACACATGCACAGCTTCAAAACTGCTGAGAGATTCTCTTGACTGGGTACATCAGTTATGAAATCTGTGTAGCCTGTCTGTTAAATTCAAATAAACATTTAGGCAGATTGATACAGCAGATCATGGTATCTCAAGCATTCTAAAGCTTCTCTGCCAAATGCAACGGGCAGTACGACACCAACAAATAACACCTGTTCTCAAGCAGTATGATTCTGTACTCACTTCCTTAGAGGAAATGGCAAACAGCAATGCTCCTAGTGCAGCCACCACCAATGGCCTGCACCAACGGTTTCTCAATGGCAAGACTGTGCTGGGTCTTGTGTTGGCAGGGTCTGTAATTGGAGAGTTGGAATATCTGAATATTTCCCTCTAAAGAAAAATACAAATTATCTCTGGCATGAAAGCTGCTGTTTCTTGCATTCAGTCTGTTTTGAAAGAGAAAAGAAATGAAAATGCCTTTCAAACTCTTTTTGAGCAGGTAACTGTGATTGTGAATTCTCTAATCTTAGAGCCCATCAAAGTTCCAGAACTAAGACAACTGCCTAAGCGTTTTAGTGGAGAAGCAAGCACATGCCATGATCAAAGTCACAGAGATCACACTTCTCTTCATTCTGATGTTTGATGTGAACATTAACCAAAGCTCTTGAAAGCAATTTTTTGCATTGCGCTGCTGCCACATGATTGGCTGATTAAAAAACAGCATGAATGTGCAGGTCTACATGTGTTCCCAATAACATGGACATGGAGTGTATATAAAAAAAGACAGAAAGTCAACCCAAATCATTTTATGGTAAATAAGGCTAGATGTTCAATTAAGCAGAAATGCAAGCAGGCTGGACTGGTCTGTGCATATGGTAGCCATAAGCAGAGGTGGTGAAAATAGCAGAATTGATATTATTGTAAGAGTTACCACTTGATGCCCTTAGGAAGCAACAGATATTTA
The DNA here is from genome assembly GCF_027358585.1 of Pangasianodon hypophthalmus. NCBI lineage: Eukaryota > Metazoa > Chordata > Actinopteri > Siluriformes > Pangasiidae > Pangasianodon > Pangasianodon hypophthalmus. Next base: position 14,491,319 of record NC_069724.1, on the reverse strand, counting down.
GAGACCCATATGATTTTCTTTTAGAGGATGAAAGCTGACTTATAAATTGGTTATGTTTGCCAAATTTAAAAAGCTGTTATGGTTTGACCTCCCTGGGTAGCAGAGAAACACTGCTGCCGATTAGCAGTAATACTTTTTTTTTTTTAAACTCAGATTTGCGTCAAACCGTTTTCTTTTGACCTTAGAAAATGGTGCTTGATGAACAACACCGAACTCACCTCCATAATTTCTCTCCATATTTTGGTCTTTTCAGGTGCTGTGACTCCACTGGATATTCTAAATAATATTTTTTTTATTCTTGTACTTCCACTCCCTCAGATAAATTGTTCTTTTTGTGCTTTCCGCTTTGTGAATTTGGCCTTTTTATGGAGTCTTCTGGGCATATACAAATACCAAATGCAAATCACCTGTGGCATGCATGCGCCCCATAATTTATGGATGATTGGTATTGATCAACATACAGATACAAATACAATGAAAATCAGTATTTACAAAACTTTAGTAAATCCACCATACCTTTTTATTTCAGTTTGGCTTGCGCAAACGTTTGTACACAAATTTAAGATTGATGAATGAAGCACACTGTTTGATAAGACAAATATTTTAGCTGTGAAAAGAATGAAGAATGAATGTTCTCAGGAGCCAGGGATTGATGAAAGCAATGTTTTCAACACTTGGCCCACAGCCTATTCGAGGATTTCCAGGAAATATGAAAAGTCTTTAACAAATGTAGGTAACGCCAGAACTAGAAAATATCATCCAGAAACTGTATGTTTCTCCTGAAATTGTACTAGTAATAGCAAACTGTAACTGGGGAGTGATTGTGTATCCAGCTGTAATCAGAAAGTTGTCTCTCTGCTTCTTTAATGTAAAGGTCTTTTCTCCAAACAACAACTGCTCCATGTTTACCAGCTGGCTTAGTGACAATGTCATTTCATTTGCTGAGATCTTTCAGTGCTGCGTATTCCTCCTTTGTTCGATTATGGCTTTTGGTGGGTTTCTTGAACTTTTTTTTTTTTTTTATTTCTCTTTGACATAAATAAGCAGATTGAACTTGACAGCAAAGTCTCCTCATCGCAAATTATATGCACATTCAGGAGCATGCATGGAATAGAATTTACACAAATACTTTTCAGAATTTATGGGTGTGGCAGTGGGGGTGTGGTCAAGCGTCAGCTGGGGACAGAGAGGAGGCGGGTCAAACCGGCAGGTGATGATTCTCACTTGTGTCTTATTACTGCCAGTTTACATATTTGTGACTATCTGTGCTTTCAGTAACCCATGTAACCCGCACAAGAGAGAGACAGAGTGTGATACCACTCAGTAGAGCCTGCAAGACACACAGTCCACGCACACGCACGCCAGGAAGCATGAACTTGAACCTGATGGAGCGAAAGCTGTGAGTCCAGAATGGACCCACTTCCTGTTGTTGCATTGTTCTTCATTGAATTTTGAAAGTGCACTGAAAAGCGCAGACTGAATAAACGCGAGATCAGAGCTTCTTCCACACCCTCACGTGCTGGGATTCTATGACAGGATTTTCATGAATACATTTTTTTTTTGTGTAAACGCTCATACGAATGATTTACGCATAAATCCATTCATATTCATCTTGATTAATGAGTAACATTGTTGGCAATAAAGATTTCTGTACATTTCCTTAAAAGGTAAAGTTTAACTTGCAGTTTATAGAGGTAACATGTCAGGACACCTATATAGAGAGATCCAATGAGAGCTTGTCCATAACATGTTTATCTCTCTAATTTCCAAGAAATGCAAAAGCAGAAGGATCGGTATGAAATGTCATGTACAAATTCTTCTAAACATGTCTGTTTTCACAATACCCATCTTCTTCTGACAGGTGAAGTGAATAACACTGATTATCTCATTACAATGGCACATGTCAAGGGGTGGGCTATATTAAGCAGCAAGTGAACAGTCAGTCCTCGAAGTTGATGTGTTGGAAGCAGGAAAAATCAGCAAGCATAAAGATCTGAGCAACTTTGACAAGGGCCAAATTGTGATCGCTAGAATATAGAGTTAGTTCATCTCCAAAACAGCAGGTCTTGTGGGGTGTGCATTACATTACTGCATACCAAGTACATTACTGCATACCAAGTACACCCCTTCATGGCAACGGTCTCTTTCAGCAGGATAATGATAAGATAAGATAATCCTTTATTCGTCCCCCAATGGAGAAATTTGCATTGTTACAGCAGCAGATATAAAGATTTATTAAAAAAATATATATATATATAAGTATAAAAATATAAAAGAGAGACACACCTAGAATGCACAAAAACATTATTAAACACACAACAGTATTAAAGTGACCAAACTGCATTATTGCACTGTTCCCATGAGATGGGTGTTACCAAAGATTTATTGTCCAATTTAGTACCAAAGATTTATTGTCCAGTTATGTGGTGGGGTCTGCTGGAAGCAGTGCTGGTTGTACAGTCTCACAGCAGCAGGGAGGAAGGACCTGTGATACCACTCCTTCACACACTTGGGGTGGAGCAGCCTGTCATTAAAGGAGCTGCCCAGTGCCACCAGAGTCTCATGCATGAGGTGGGAGTCGTTCTCCAGCATACGTGATAGCTTGTTGATAGCATCCTCCTGTCTGCAGTAGAGATGCCACTGCCCCAACAGACAACCCCATAAAAGATAGCAGATGCCACCACAGAGTAAAAAAAAAAGTCTTGAGAAGTGCTCCCTGCACTAAGACCTAAGTCTCCTCAGCAGGTACAGTCTGCTCTGTCCTTTGTTGTACAATGCAGTGGAGTTGTCCATCCAGTCCATTTTAGTGTTGAGGTGAATACCAGGTACTTATATGAGTCCACTATCTCAATGTCCATTCCCTGGATGTTCACCGGTGTCGGGGGGAAGTGTCTGTGTCTGCGAAAATCGACCACCAGCTCTTTGGTCTTTGGGCTGCCATTGATCTGGAGGCAGTTCTGCTGGCACCAGACAACAAAGTCCTGGATCAGTTGTCTGTACTCTGCGTCATCCTCCCCAGTGATGAGGCCAACGATTGCAGAGTCATCAGAGAACTTCTGCAGGTGACAGCCCACTGTGTTGTATCTGAAGTCTGCAGTATAGAGTGTGAAGCTGTATGGAGCCAGGACTGTTCCATGAGGGGCCCCTGCACTGCAGACTACCATGGCAGACACACAGTTCTGAGTCCTCACATACTGTGGACGGTTGGTAAGGTAGTCCAGGATCCTGGATGCAAGGTGCTGGTCCACCCCTCTGTGTTCCAGCTTGTCTCTCAGAAGCACAGGCTGTATAGTGTTGAAAGTACTGGAAAAATAAAAAAAAATCATTCTCACAGTGCTACCTGGCTTGTCCAGGTGAGAGCAAGCCCTATGCAGGAGGAAGATGGCTGCATCGTCCACTCCAATGCCAGGCTGGTATGCAAACTTGAGTGGGTCCATCGATGGGCTCACCAGATGGCGGAGAAAGACCAGCCTCTCCAGAGTCTTCATCAGGTGGGATGTCAGAGCCACTGGCCTGTAGCTGTTGAATTCCTTGGGGTGTGGTGTCTTCGAGACTGGAACCACGCAGGATGTTTTCCACAGCTGTGGCACTCTCCCTAGTTTCAGGCTCATAATGAAGATGAACTCCACTATCCCACATAGCTGGTCTGCATAGGACTTGAGGAGCCTAGCACTGATGCCATCAGGACCAGCAGCCTTCCTTGCCTTTATTTTCCTTAGTGCAGCTCTCATCTGGTCTGTAGTGAGGGACATGCTAGAGCAGGGGGACTGTGTGCTGGAGAATGTGGGTGTGGGGGTCATACCTGTCAACCCTCCCGTTTTTCCTGGGATTCTCCCGTATTTTACCATTCTATCCCGCTATCATCCCATTTAAATATTTTCCCGTATTTCTCCCATATTTTTAATCTTTCTATAAAAAAAAAATCCCATTGGGTGTAATTGATATGTTTGCTACATTCACCTTCGGTAAAGCAGGTGACAGTATACAGAACATTAGCTGTAACAGCTACAGAACTCACTCAAACGGCACCTGCCAATAAAACAAGTAGAAGAAGAATAGCGGTCAAAGAAGAAGAATGGAGGAACATGAGAGAGATGGCGTTGGAGTACCTGCAAAAAAGGCGAAAACTTTGCGCAAGTATCTTGATGTGTGTGGAAAATAAGGGAAATTTTCCCTTATTTTCCACACACATCAAGATACTTGCGCAAAGTTTTCGCCTTTTTTGCAGGTACTCCAATTTTCAAATCCCTTATTTTCAAATCCCAATGTTGACAGGTATGGTGGGGGTGGAGTTTTGACAGAAGGTGTGGAGGATGGGGTTATGGTGGAAGTGACTGAGGGAGGTGGCTGTGAGCTAGAAGTCCGGGAGAGGCTAGGGGTGGGGGTGGGGCAGACTGCTGGGAGTACAGAGACGGTGGGGCACAGCTGAGATGGCTGGGTGGGGGGGAGCATATGACTGGTCAAACCTATTGAAGAGAAGGTTAAGATCATTCACCCACTTCCTATCCCTCATGCCCTGGGAGTCAGTTTTCTTGTGGCCTGAGATAGTTTTCAGTCCTTTCCAGACTCCGCTGACATTATTCAGTTGCAGCTTATCCTCCATCTTCCTCCTGTAGCAGTCTTTGCCCTCCCTGATCTTACTCCTCAGTTCCTTCTGTACAGCCCTCAGTTCTTCTTTGTTTCCTGCTTTAAAGGCCCTGTTTTTCTCCTTGAGTAGTGTCTTTACAGCAGGAGTAATCCAGGGTTTGTTATTGGAGAAACACCGTACAGTCCTGGTGGGTACAGTGTTCTCCACACAGAAATTTATATAGTCTGTTATACAGTGTGTAAGACTGTCAATGTCCTCCCCATAAGGGTCACAAAGTACTTCCCATACAGTAGATTCATTTGTATACAGGCAGGAGATGAACCAGGTTGTGATCCGATCTTCCAAGAGGGGGGAGGGGTGAAGAGTTGTATGCCTCATTGGTGTTGGCATATAATAAGTCCAGTATTTTATTGTCTCTGGTAGGGCAGGTGACATACTGACTAAAAGTGGGCAGCATGTGGGAAGGAGAGGCATGATTGAAGTCCCCAGAGATAAGAAAGAGGGCCTGTGGGTGCTGTGTCTGTAGCCTGCTTATGACAGAGTGGAGGACATCACTGGACACATCAGCATTAGGAGAGGGGGGAAAATACGCAGCCACTGCGATAACATGCGAGAATTCCCTCGGTAGATAGTATGGCCTCAAGCTAACGGCTAACAGCTCAATGTCCTTACAGCAGATTTGTTCTTTCACAGTGATCTGCCTAGCATTACACCATTGGACATTTACAAATACTGCCAGCCCTCCTCCTTTCCTCTTACCGCTTTCCTTCGTCCTGTCTGCCCTCACCAGGTGGAATCCATCCAAAGTTGCATTCGTGTCCGGAGTTAGCTTGGTTAGCCACGTCTCCGTAAACAGCATGATGCTACACTGCCGGTATTCCCTTTGGTCCCGGGACGCCGCTAACTCGTCCATCTTATTGGGGAGAGATCTTACAACCCCATAATGATCGACGGGAGGACGGGTCTGTATCGTCTCCTCTTGGCTCCAGCTCAGCTTCCCCCTTTTCCTCCTCCTCAGCTCATGAGGGATGTCCGGTCTCTCCTGGGGCAACGCCGCTTGGTTACGGAGTGCTAGCAGCTAATGCTTACTGTAAACAATGGAGCCGTGACTGCACGATGATACAGTTCCAAACAGTGCAAAAAAATATAAGTATTACCAAGATAGACAACACTACCTTCGTCCCCATAGTGCAAAGTTACATAAAAGAGAAGATAAAAAGTGACAAAAAAAGATAAACTCAAGAGAGAAACTCAAGAATATATGAAAAAAACTCAAGTAAGTGGGAGCCCCTGTAACAGGCAGCCACTCGTGCGGCGCCACCAGAAGATGCATGATCCCACACGGTAAAAATTGTTCAGGAATGGTTTGAGGAATATGACAAAGAGCCTAAGGTGTTGACTAGGCCTCCAAATTCCCCAAATCTCAATCCAATCGAGCATCTGTGGGATGTGCTGGACAAAAAATCCGGTCCATGGAGGCCCCAACTCATAACTTACAGGACTTAAAGGATCTGCCGCTACCGTCTTGGTGCCAGACACCACAGCACACCTTCAGAGGTCTTGTGGAGTCCATGCCTCAACAGGTCAGAGCTGTTTTGGCAGTTCAAGGGGGATCTACACAATATTAGATAGGTGGTTTTAATGTTATGGCTGATCAGTGTATATACGTACATACATACACGGTATATATGGTCTGCACCCCTGTTGTAGATGGCCAGGATGCATGTGGATATGAGGCTGAGCATGCTGATGCAGCACAGCTAGGAAGAACTAATCATCACAACTGCTTTCTCTCTCTGATTCACTCCACATTGTGCACAGAGATGCGAGCAGTTGTTGGTGTGCCTCCAACTGTGCATCTCTGTCTTTTTTTCATCAGACAATGATGACGATGTCTCCACTCACCGCCGCCTCCCAAACCTGCACCATCCTCACTTTCAGCCTACCACTTCTCACTCCTTTCCCCCCCTCCTGTTTAATGACTAAAAATAAAGGCCCCCTAAGGGGATTCTGTTCACCCGATCTAGGTGTCAGCGTGTCTGTGTTCTGTCCTTTCTGCCTTGAGTATCTTACAATATACATACAGTATCTTACAATATACACACAGTCCCCTCCAAAAGTATTGTAACAGCAAGGCCAATTCTTTTGTTTTTGCTATACACTGAAAACATTTGGTTTGAGATTTAAAGATGAATATGAGACAATACATCACAATTTCAGCTTTCCTGATATTTACTGCCCGATGTCTTAAATAACCTAGAACATGGCACCCTTGGTGGCAGACCACCCAATTTTTTGGTGTAGTGGAACAGATAGTCTTAAAGTAAATTAAAATAAATAATGCTGAATATTTGGTTGCATATCCCTTGCTTGCAATTACTACATCAAGCTGGTGACCCACTGACATCACCAAACTGTTGCATTTTTCTTTTGTGATGCGTTTAAAGGCTTGTGCTGCAGCCGTTCTTTCAGTTGCTGTTTGTTTTGGGGGTTTCTCCCCTCAGTCTCCTCTTCACAAGGTGAAATGCATGCTCAATTGGGTTTATGTCTGGTGACTGACTTGGCCAGTCTGAATGGTAAAGCAATTCACTACGGCTCTTTGGGACAACTGGGTCACCTCCTCTTACATTTGAGTGTCCTGTCACTCAACATCTATCGTTAATAATCAAAAATAGGGATAGGAACATTGTAACATTGGGCTGAACCTGTTGACCATCAATTACTTTCACTTGGTGGTAGGTGTGTCTTAGGGTTTCGTCTCAGGACTGCTCCAAGGGGAAATCTCTGAAGAAAATTCCCCTGAAGGGTGAGGGGGTGGGGCCCCATGTCTTCCTAACATGGAGCTGACGTCGACAACTCAGGCAACGCCTCCCCCACCAACACTGCACACATCCCACACCGTGTTGCGCTACTGCAGGACCCATACACACCTTGCCCTTAACAATGCCTGAAATGCTGGCCAATTTGTTCCCAAAATTAGTGAATGGGTGAGGTGAGGACTAACCACTGCCTCTGTTGGTGGATATTCATGCACATCCCCATGCACACACCTCACCTTCATCAAACGTGCTGTATCCAGTATCTCACTCTGAACCAGGCTTTGGTGAACTGAGGTTTGATTACAGCCCGAATCCACTAATGCATGGCGTATATACTCCTTTGAATACTCAGAGGTACGTGGTATGTCCCAGCTTGATCGAGGGAAGTCTGTGGTGCATCAGGGACCTGGACCAATTCCCCCACCTCAATCACGTGGCATTGGTCCAGGAAATGCCCGGGCTCCCCGCAACGCCAGCACACTTGCCCAGGTCTTACGCCCACACCTGTGGCTCCACAGGCACCGACCTGAGGACGGGGAGAGACAGAAACAGAAGTGGAAGGGGTAGAGAAAAACCGGGTTTGGGGAATTGGTCTCGGGGGAACAGGGGCCTGTTTCTGAACCTCCAGGACAGGGGTTAGTGGAACGTGAGGAGGAGGGGACAGAAAGAGAGAGAGGGAGAATGCGAGTGGCTGCCTGTTCCCAGATCCGCCACCAAGTGCTCAGTGAACTGCTCCAGTACCACTTGGTTGACTATGTTCTCTGTGCCACGCTCCTCTGCCAGAAATCAGCTTCAACAGGTGTCTCGAATCTGTTTGGCAAATGCGAATGGTCGGCCGAGCTCATTGAGCATCAGCAAGCTGTGTTCGGGGGAGTTCGGTGTTCGGGGGAGTGGCATACTTGTTGCAATTTAGCCTGCTTTGGGTCCAGGTACTCCAGCAGGCTCGTTACTGGAAGCTGCTGGGCTGTGAGCTGGGCTTCCCCCAACAGCAGCAGCAGCAGGCGAACTGTCCGCTGTGTCTCTGGCCATCCCCACGTGTCCGTGGCATGTTCGAATAGCTCCACGAATGCTTCCGGGTCATCCTGCAGTCCCATCTTGTGGAGCGTGATGAGGGACATGGCCGTAGCCACCGCGGCCGCTGCACCTGCCAGCTGGACCAGACTCTGCAGCACCTGCCAGTCCTCTGCCTGGGCTTGGAGAAGGGCATGGAAGTACTGCTCCTGCTCCGTGTGCAGCTCGAGGAGGGCCTGATGTTGTGTCTGGTGGGTGCCGGTGAGAGTCTTGATGATCTCAGCGAGGGGAGAGGGCTCCATGATGATCTTCCTCACTCCTAGGTTTCTGCACCAGTGTAACACTCCCTATGTTACCAGAAGAATGAGGACATGGGTGACAGGCATGCCACAACTCTTCTTTAATGTAACAGTAGATTGCTTTTCTACCTTCTTTATCAAAATCACACACATGCACATAGTTCTGAATGTCTCATCCTCTCTCGTGGCTCCTCTCTCTCCCCACTTTATCTCCTCACTGCTGCTCACTGAAACAGAGAAAAGTCATTAGAAGAATCACACACAGGTGCAGCCTCAACGTTACCACTCACTATCCCGACTCCGCCTTCCATTTACAAACTGCTGCCACAACTCTATTTCTGGTGAAAGCTTCTTTTGATTGTACACTTTGACACAGATACGTCTACCTCCTGGAGGGTGTTCTTAATCTGGCCAACATGATGTCTCTGATGATTTGTTTCACTGGCAGTGACAGCCTTTTGGACTTCATGAGAGTTATATAGACAGCAACAGATTCCAAATGCAAATGCCACACTTGAAATGTAGACCTTTTATCTCTTTCTTGTAAGTTACATAATTAAGGACTCACATCTGGCCATGGAAAAGCTGAGCAGCCGATTGTCCAATTACTTTTGGTCCCTTAAAAATGGGGTGGGGGGGGTGGGGGGGTGGGGGGGGTTAACAATAACACTGTTAATGTCCAAATATTTATGGACTCAAATGTAAGTACAGTAGCTATAAAATGTCTACATGCCCCCTTTTAAAATCGCAGGTTATTGTGATGTACAAAATGAAAACAAGATAAATCATGCCAGATTGTTTTCCACCTTTAATGTAATATAGCCACCAAAAAAATTAAGTGAAAAACAAATAACATTTTAAGGGAAAAAAGAAAAACAATTTTTACAATAAATTGCAAGTATGCACACCCTTTTATAATGTGGCATGTGGTCATGTGTACTGTGCTCAGAATTAACCTATCACAAAATCATGTTCAAAAGTAATTATTATATATTTGTCATCAATGAATTGATTCTGATTAACCACAAATAAATAGCTTTTTCTGTAAGATGTCTTCTTGGGTTGATCTGATTGCAGAAGCCATGGTCTGCAAAGAGCTGACAAAGTATGTACAGGATCTCAATGTCAAAAGTTATCAACCAAGAGAGGGGTACAAAAGAATTTCCAAAACATTAGATGTACCATTGAACACTGTGAAGGTGATCATCAATAAGGTGAGAAAATGGGGTATCACAGTCACATTAGGAACAAGATGTTCCTCTTAAAAAGTGAAAAAAGGATAAGCCAAAATCTTATCAGCCAGGCTGCCAAGAGACCTACAGCAACATGAAAGGAACTATAGAAATATCTGGCAAGTACTAGTCACTCCATGCATGTGACAACAATCTCTCATTCTTTACATATCTGAGCTATTGAGTAGGGTGAAAACAAATCATCCAATCTCACCTATATTTTTGCCAAAACATACAATCATCCCAAACCATGTGGCAAATTGTGTTATACTCTGATGAGACCAAAGTAGAAAGTTTTGGGCATAATTCTAAAAGATTTACAAAGCCCTGACTTCAACCCCAATAAACCTCTGAAATGATGGGAATGGAAACTGAGCTCCAGGCCTTTCACCTTCCAGCAGGACAATGACCCAAAGCACAAATCCAAGTCAACAAAGGAACTTCAGAAGAAGTTGTTCAACATTCTGTAGTAGGGACTGCACTTCAGTCAACATAGCCAATTGGCGTGGGTCGTGTACCTTTGTGGAGCAGATCCCTACATTTTTTGGTGGTCAATGATAAAATTGTAACATTTATTGTAACATTTATTTATAGTTATATTTATACATTTATATTTAGGGCATTTGGCAGACATCCTTATCCAGAGCGACTTTGAAGTGATTCTTTGATGTGACTTTGAATAGATTCCATCATTCCTACATCTATGTAAACACTAAAATTACTGTCACCCAAGGTGCATGCCAAAGCACACTCATTTTACATTGTAAATTCAATAATAAGAAAATGAGCAAGAAACCAAAGATTTGTAGGCTGTAGATTTTCATAGGTTGAAAATGTGGAGTCACTGTCATGAGGTGACAACTTTGCTATTAGCACTTGGGAGGAGAAAAAAGCAAACAGGAAAATTCCACTCATTCCACCCTGAAGAGGAAACTGGCTTGGTGGCTTAGAATGAAAGGAAATTGAAAAACCTTGTTGTAAGTTGTTAAATGCTCAAATGTACTCTGACCAGACATGAGTTTCAGATGAGAGCTGAGATTGCATTTTAATCACATGCTGCACCTGATAAATAATGGTCTGGTGGGCTACCATTAAGCAATATGGTGTTTGTTTGTTTTTTTAAATAATATACACATTAACCTCATTTAATTGCCCTACACAGGTTCCCCCTCAGGAACTCGAGCTGCATCACGAAACGCTATGGGAACGCCCCCACGTGACCGCGCTCTGAATCACGTGTCTAATCTGTCCAATGGATGGGCGAGACGTCACGGGCGGGGTGATGTAGCGACCCGGAAGCATAAAAGCCCGAGCGGCGAGCCCCGCGTTAGCTTCCTGTTTTCAGCAAGCACTCTATGTCTATCGTTTGTCTATTGTCTGTCTATTTTGTGTTTTGTCGGCGGCATGCCAAAAGCCAAAAACAAGTCTAAGGGCGAGAGCGGGCAGCGCTTCAGGCTGTCTGTGCGTTGCCTGTTTGGGAACGGAGCACGCTCAGTCGGCTCTCGAGGGAGCCAGCTGCGCACATTGTGAGCGTTTACCGCTGCGTACTCTCCGCTCCCGTTGGGCTCTTTTTGAGGAGGGAGCCCTCACTAGCGTGCCTCGCGGTGCCGGCCCCACTTCTGCCGAGGCAGAGCGGCGGTTGCGCTCGTGGGGCTCACAGATGGACCTGGCGGAGGGAATGGAGACGGGCCCGTCCCTTTCTCCTTCCTCACCCTCCAGGTCAGTCCACTGTCCCCTCCCTGGGTTCGGAAGCACGCTCTGCTCCACACTGAGGTGTCGAGGTCCTGGAATAGGCCATTTTCAGCCCGGTTGTTCAGCCCCACTTCCTCCCATTATGCTAATGTGGTGGGGCTGGACTACTCCGGTTACAGAGCGATGCCCAGGGTTGAACAGACACTAGCCAGCTATCTGTCCCCTGCTGCTGCATCGTCCCTGAAGGCTCCAGCGTTGCCTACCAAGCCGCTGCAGGCCACCTCAGCACTGGTAGGCAAGGCGTACACGGCAGCAGGTCAGGCTGGTGCGTGTCTGCACACCATGGCAGTGTTACAGGCGTACCAGGCCGACCTGCTTAAAGAGCTGGATGAGCACGGGGAGATGACGTCTGAGCAGGTAGCGGAGCTCAGGCGGGCCGCTGATCTGTCCCTCCGCGCCACCAAGGAGACCGCCCGTGCTATCGGTCGGTCTATGGCAGTCCTGGTGGCAGCGGAGAGGCATCTCTGGCTGACCCTGTCCGATATGAAAGAGAAGGACAGGGTCGTGGTCATGGACGCCCCGCTTACTCCCTCAGGCCTGTTTGGCGACGCTGTAGACCCCGTCGTCGAGAGATACGAGCAGGCCCCAGCTCAGGCGGCGGCGTTCCAGCGGTTCCTCCCCCGTCGCTCTCTAGCTCGTGGGGCTGCTGGGCGGGGGCAGCCCCCTCCGTGTACGGCCCCCTCCTACAGGGAGGCCCAAAAACAGAGCGTCACCTCCCGTGCTCCCCCGAGGCGGGAGCAGGAGTTGCGACGACGCTCTGGGCCCGGCCCTTCAGGCGCTAAGGCGGATCTGGGGACCGTCCTCATGTCCAGAAGGGCCGCAGCTAAGAAGCCCTGACGGTTTTGGCCCCTGGACGCGTACGTCCACAGAACTGCCCTGTGGAGAAAGGCGGACCAATTGCTTGTGTGCTTTGGTCCCCCTAAGAGGGGTTTTCCTGCTTCTAAGCAGACCCTGAGCCAGTGGATTGTAGAATCCATTTCTCTGGCTTTCGAGTCCTCTGGTCTCCCCAGTCCCCTGGGGGTCAAGGCTCACTCTACCCGAACGGGGGCAGCCTCTAAGGCCTTTCTGGCAGGTGTGTCCTTACAGGACATCTGCAATGCGGCGGGATGGTCCACGCCCCTGACCTTTGCCAGGTTTTATGACCTGGATACGCGAGCCACTCCCGGCTCCTCTGTCCTTGTGCCTTAGGCTTGCCTCCTCCTGGAGGCAGGGACTTGTAAGTCTGGCGGCGTGGGTATACTCGTTCCCATAGCGTTCCGGGTCGCTACGTCACCCCGCCCGTGACGTCTCGCCCATCCATTGGACGGATTAGACACGTGATTCAGAGCGCGGTCACGCGGGGGCGTTCCCATAGCGTTTCGTGACGCAGCGTCTCGTTCCCTCGGGGAACCATGGTTACATACGTAACCTGGAGACGTTCTCAACCCCAAGTAGGTTGCCCAATATGCAAAAGGGGTTGCAGGAGTACTTCTATGCATATAAACTTAATATGATTAATGGAATATTTAATAATAATTAAAGATTATTATTAGTCAAATTTCTTTGGCCTTCATTGAATTTGGGGGTCCTCTTAAGCTCTTTTTTTTTTTACAGGTGTTGAGCTACAGTATCTTTTTCCATGCACCACCTGGTGGATATTGTGTGAAGCACAACAAATGAATTTTTAATTCTAAGAAACATGCCTGCAGGGTGCGAAAACCACAGGAAAAAACATGCATTCTTAAAGGCCACAACTGTACAATTTCTGGATAGCCCATCTTTCCTTCATCTTCAGGCTACTTTCAGTTTAGTGTTTAGTAATTTTAGTGTCAATTTTTAAAGCATTTCTGGGAGATCTATTTGTTAGTTTCAAAATTATGTGGCCATCTAAGTGTGAAAAATAGTTGATATTTTTGTAGTCTCTGAGAAGCGCTATTCATATTTGCAATACTAGTGGACTACTGTGTATGTTTAACAATACAGTAGCAAATTTCAAGACAGTTCGGCTGAAAGAAAATAGGGTGGAATTAAAGTAAGAGTGCCGGTTTAAGCATAAAAATTTAACTCGGAATTGTCTATATTTTTGATATTGTGTTCATTTAAAATTAGCTATAGCCTTTAATATTTATTTTAGGTCTGTTAATTTTTTTGTTTGCATATATTTATTTAATTTATGTTGTAGTTGGTGCCTGCTATGAAATAATCTTTGAAAATAGTCAAAAGAGTTTAAACTCTGGATTTTGTCAATTTGGACATCCCAAGTGTGTGTGTGCCACTCAGATGACTTCCCCGGGCTGAAAAACAGTCCCACTCCAGCCCAGACTGGCTGTAGTGGCGCTGAATCCATCATGCTGTCATGGTAATCAAAATGGCCTTTACATCACACATTATTTTCTGTTGTTGCTCATGAGTTATTACTAAAATATATTTTAAAATGTATATAACCATTATAATGAAACCTCCACTATGATGGGACCTTTGTCATGTTTGCAAAAAAGAATGTAATAAATAAATTAAATGGCCACTCACCAACCGCCGAATGTCACGCTCGCAGTCCCACTTGATCTTAGTGATCTGTTCCTGATGTGCCTGGTGCTCAGAGCGCAGGTCAACCGCCTTTGTCTTATCAGCCTGGATGGCAGCATTGAGCGCCTCATCTGTGTGACGCTTTGCAGCCTTCAGTTCAGCGATCTCGCCTAGCAACTTTGCACGTTCCTGCTCAAAGAAACGCCGTGCCTCATCACGTGCCTCCAGTGCCAGTGCTGTGCGAACCTTCTCACCAGTTCCATCACGCAATGCGGCCAGTGCAGACCTTAGCCTCTGGATCTCACCATCCTTGATCTTGGCAGTTCTTCCTAGCTCCTGTTCATGCTGTCGTGTCAGTGACTCACGCAGTGCTGCCAGCTCCTTCAGCTTCTCCTCATGCCAGCGTGCCCGCTGTTCAGTAAGAGCTGCAGTGTGCCGGTGCTGCTCCTGCTCACGGATGCGCTTGGCCTCCTGTGTCTTATCACGTTCCAACTTGCTGACCTGTTGGAGATAGCAATGCATTTGGGTGGAAGACCATGTGTGATTTATGTTTTGTACTTCCAGTTTCATTTTAGTCATTCACTTACTCACTTACATACAATGCTTACTCATATGATTGTACTTGCCAGCTTTATATAATCGTACCCTTGTATCTCATGGTAAACCTGATAAAACCTGATCCTGTTCCAGTCCATGTCTCATTCCCTGTCCCTATCTCAGCAGTCTCATTCCATGTATAAAGTGCCTTACACAGACTGTATACCATATACCGTACAGCCAAACCTCACGACCATTGTTTCTAGTTTGTCTCATCTATATCTTACTCTTAAATACGAGCTGACCTTTGTTTGACCTATGTTAAAATCTTTCCAAAGTGTTGCATGTCTTAAAGACACATTACATGGCTCATGTGTGATACACAACTTAAAAAATTATGAACAGGTGAGTACATGGATCTACAAATACAAATGTAAAAATCTGAAGACCAGAATTATGAAAAAACAAAAGTTTAATATATAAGTGCAAATTTGCGAATATTAAAATGGCATTTATTTTATTGTACACCTACCTTGCATTTTTCTTGGTGCAGTTCAATTTGAATGTCAGTTAGTTTGGACCTGAGATCTTCATTGGCTGCCTGTAAGGCAGCGATGATGGCTTCAGGTTTTTCACCCTTGGAACGCCCTTTTTTTGCCATTGAGTCAGATCTTACTACACGTTCGCAAACTCAACTCTCAATTATCCAGTGCATAAACAGACGAAACTGAGGTTTCCAATGCCGTCTCTTCCTCATTATTCTGGCAGACAGAATACCTGTGGGAGAGCGTTGATAAGAGGAATTTACATACAAGGGAATATACAAAAACCCAGCAACTTCTCTTCCACTTTCCTAGCATCTACTCTTAGCTACTTCAGACCCACATGTTGCTTTTGTGGATCAAAATAGTAATGCCTTGAATGCTATTTAATATGGCTAATGATTTTGACTAATGATTTGACTAAATTTGGCCTTTTTACAAAAAATAACTTTATTGCATTGACTAGACCTCTAGAAATCTTAAATAGACTTAGAATTAAATAGACGTATTCAATTAATTAGATGACTTCCGATTTGTCTTTTGAATATTTATACAATCACAACTTTCAACTTTTTCCAAGTGTTTTCCAAATATACTCTGGAAGGTCTAAAACATTTGCTCAGAGGTTAGAGAGTACACACACAAAAGCTGTGTGAGTAGCATGACTGAATTTGGTTTTCACTGCCCTGTAGTGTTGCCAGTTTATTTGTTTTTAACATTACACAAATTACAGTTGCTTCTTCACAGTCACAGTTGAACCTCTTGTTTGTAAATGGGCCCATCTATGTTGAACACAGTCCTAACAGAGCTGTGTCATTGGCAAATTGGCAAGTACACTGTAACAGTGAGGTAATTCAGGGATTGATTAAATATGTGTGCAAACTAGGCAGTTCTGCACAGTGTTTCGTTAGGAAAGAGACAAGATCTGGGCTAGCAGCTTTTCTTGCCATTTTGCTTCTTGAAGCAAGTTACCTTGCCAAATCTAATGAGTTACTTGCTAGTTTCTTTTCAATTTCAGGGTCATCATTGGTAATCCTAGAATAAAAAAACAGATAGTGGAATATCATTTAAAAGTTCTCCTTATAGGAGAGAACTGGTTGGTGTGTGGGAATTGGCAGGTGACCAAATCGGGGAAAAAAAGGATTTGTATAAACTATTACATTAAATTATAAAGCTTCCTGAACAACACAGCCTCCCAAATGGAATGTAGGGCCTAGTAAAGATGTTGTGTCCATAATAACAAAAGTTTGCAAAGGTTACATCAGGCATCCTCCAGCTTGTGCATTTGTATTTGTTTGCCTCTATAAACTTACAAAATCTCATTATGTGCATAGCTGTTCCTAAAGAAGCTAGAGACAACTGTTGTTCATGAGTGTTCTTGTTTATGCAAAAATAAAACCTTTTATAAAGCTTTGGCTTTATAAAATAAAGTTCAAATACATTTAAATGGCCCCTACTTTAGACCCCTGTAAAGAAGCACCCTTCAGAGTTCTCTTTGTGAAGGGTGTCACCTTCATAGGTAGTATGGCATATGATCCTTTCAGAATGGACCTCACTGAACATAGCCCACTTAAATTCTTTTCCTCTAGAGTCCCCTAGTGTTTAAATAACGTATTATAAAGTGTCATGAGTATAATACACTATAAAATTCTATAAAATGCCATGAATTTATTGTACATTAAAAACTTTAAATTTCAGCTTTTAATGTTGTCCTGACACCTACTGCAATACCCAGAATCCTTGTCTACTCCCAGCCAATCAGAAATGAGGAGAACCAACCAGTCATCACAGTCTTCATGAATACAGTTATGTTCAAAATACAGACACTTCTGAGGCTGTGTAACCTACCAGAGTTTTTGGGGTAGAGGAGTACATCAGGACTGGGCTCCAGCAAGACCCAACAAAAATGTACTGTAGAGGGGTCGGGCAGTATTTACTTTCATGCAAGCAGGAGCAGACCAACTATTAAGGCAGGACAAAGAAAAGTCACACTGATTAACATTGGGACAATGCATTGGTTGCTTGTGTGATGCTACAGGACACATTTACTGTTCATTCATTCATTTTCAGCAAATGCTTTTCCTAGTCAAGGTTGCAGTGATTTAAATTACTTGTTTGGGGTTTTTTTTGGATACAGAACCAGCTAAATTTATACAAAAAAAAACTGCTGGCGCAGGCAAGACTGGTCAAACTTTTGTGGGCAGGATTGAGTGTCTGTGGGAGCAGGTGGGATTGGTCAAAGTTTCTGTGACCAGTCCATTGCATGGCACCATGCTCACATATGGGTGATTTGGAGTAGACAATAAACCTATTGGCATATTTTTGTATTTTGTATTTTGAACAAACCAGTGAACTCAGTGGAAACTCACACAGACACAGGAAGAACATGCAAAACTATACACAATCAGTACTTGGAGCTTTATTATTATTATTATTATTATTATTATTACTATTATTATTGTTGTTGTTGTTGTTGTCACATTTCTAAAAGCTGCAGCTACAGAGGATACATTCTTCAAGAAATGAAGACCCATGAATAACCATAGCAATATTTAAAGGTAGGTAGCTTTTAGTTTTTGCTAAAGAGTGACAGCATTAGGTGTCACGTATTTTCTGTTGAATTAATGCGATTACTGGGATTAAAGTAACTTTTTCAATGGAGATACCTCAGGTATGATTTACCCATGTCATATTCAAACTTTTTCCCCATGAGCCCCATTTCCCAGCTTTTTGAGAATACACCAACCCCATACACCCCACCCCCCCACTCCCTCCCTCCCCTCAACCAAAAAAATACCCTTGTCAAATAACTGTCTATTATTAACTGGAAAATAAGATTCAATAAAACAAAACTGCAGTCTTATATTACAGCAGAAGAGAGTGGTAAACGCATTGAACAGTAAGAAATGTAATAGTACATTTTCAATATAATCCTCTTACAAATCATTCTCTAATATCCCTCCTGAAACCTGAATGGTCCCTTGACTGTTGCAGGAGAGCAAAACAAACAAAGAGCATTTTAAATTACCGTCCAATTATAATTACCATCAAAATAATTTATAAAGTGTTAGATTTGACACTTCCTTGTAGGCCAGTTTCATGTTTTTTTCCTTGTCAAAATTTTCAGCCTTGTGTCTGTTTCTGCTAAAAACCGAAAGTGCCATTTTGGGCTGAAATATTCCAGTGGCATCTAAAATAAATACTACACTGGTCCTATATACTAGTTTAATAATAGTTAAGTTGGCCACACACTGACAGACTTTATTTCACGTTAATTTGAATTAATTCTATTTACTGTGACAGAAAGTGAGGGTGCCACATCAGCGCATTGTGGATTCACATGTCGACTGCCTGATCTGCAGTTTTTATTAGGGGAAAAAAAGAAGACTACTCTTTTGACATATTTTTGTTGTTAAAATGCAGAGCCCCTACACAAAATGTGTAAAGGTTGGCAGGTCTGAAATGGTTTTTTAGAAATTTATTTTTGATATTTTTGATCTCACCTGTGTCCCACCTGAAGTTCATTCTTGCCCTGCTTGCCCTCACAGTTTGATTGCTAACATCGGCCAACCCCCTAATAGCTAACATCAGCCAATGTGGAACAAGAAACAATAAAGCAGCTGCACAATAAAATGACAAAGTAGTTTCAGTTATAGTTAGGTATTTTTTCTTACTAGTTTGTAATATAGCTAGCTACTTTATCGAAACTATAGCTTGACTGTAGCTTAGCTATTTTAAATTATGAGTAGCTTGAAGCTTGACAATTTACAGCTGCTGTTTACATGAGCCCCATGAGCCCCATTTTATTTAATTATTTAATTTTATTCAGCCACTGAATACATTTTTTGCCATTATAAATGCTCCTATAAAGTGTGATTTATGATGCAAAATATAAGAAAACATGCTGTGCCAACATAGAGATGTGTGACAAAAGGAGAAACCAGTGGCCATGTGATGCTGTGGGAGGCTGGCATGGTTTTGGTCCAGCTGTCCCTAAGGGTCACTGCCAAGAAAGGGTCACTCAAGAAAAATCTGACAACTACTGAGGTGTCAATTACATGCAGGTGATAATTATAATAATTTAAATTACTATAATCTGCCTAGATTTTAATGATTTGGCTGTTTTTAGTAATTTTAATAATTCTGTCTGCCCAAAAAATCAACTTAAGAACCTCTGTAACCTAACTCTTTAATATGAGGAATTTTCCCTGCATATATACACTGATCAGCCGTAACATTAAAACCACCTGCCTAACATTGTGTAGGTCCACCTTGTGCAGCCAAAACAGCTCTGATCTGTCAAGGCATGGACTCCACAAGACCTCTGAAGGTGTGCTGTGGTGTCTGGCACCAAGACGGTAGTGGCAAATCCTTTAAGTCCTGTAAGTTGTGATTGGGGCCTCCATGGATCGGACTTGTTTGTCTAGCACATCCCACAGATGCTTGATCAGATTGAGATCTGGGGAATTTGGAGGCCAAATCAACACCTTGTACACTTTGCCATATTCCTCAAACCATTCCTAAACAATTTTTGCAGTGTAGCGTGGCGCATTATTATTACTGAAAGAGGCCACTGCCATTAGGGAATACTGTTGCCATGAAGGGGTGTACTTGGTCTGCAACAATGTTTAAGTAACTCATACGTGTCAAAGTAACATCCACATGAATGCCAGGACCCAAGGTTTCCCAGCGGAACACTGCCCAGAGCATCACACTGCCTCCGCCGACTTGCCTTCTTCCCATAGTGCATCTTGGTGCCATCTCTCCCCCAGGTAAGTGACGCACACACAACTGGCCATCCACATGATGTAAAAGAAAAAGTGATTCATCAGACCAGGCCACCTTCTTCCATTGCTCCATGATCCAGTTCTCATGCTCACATACCCACAAGACATGTCGTTTTGGAGATGCTCTGAGCCAGTTGTCTAGCCATCACAATTTGGTCCTTTTCAAAGTCACTCAGATCCTTATGCGTGCCAATTTTTCCTGCTTCCAACACATCAACTTCAAGAACTGACTGTTCACTTGCTGCCTAATATATCCCATCCCTTGGCAGATGCCATCGTACCGAGATAGTCAGTGTTAGGCCACGACTGCCCAATGCATAGAGTATACATGGTCCAGAGTTTTGTGTCCTCTAGTGAAGCAGGCGACATTCTGTTGAAACTTTGGCAGTGATTAAAATCCCTAGCGTCAGGGTGCACTGTCTGCAGACAGGCCTAATGGGGGCAGTCGTGGCCTAATGGATAGAGAAACTTGCAACCCGAAGGTGAACCTGAAGGTTGTGGGTTTGAGTCTCAGGTCTGGCAGGGATTGTAGGTGGGGGGAGTGAATGACCAGCGCTCTCTCCCACCCTCAATACCACGACTGAGGTGAAACCCTTGAGCAAGGCACCATACCCCCAAACTGCTCCCCGGGCGCTGCAGCAAAAAAAGGCTGCCCACTGCTCCAGGTGTGTGTGTGTGTGTGTGTGTGTGTGTGTGTGTGTGTGTGTGTGTGTGTGTGTGTGTGTGTGTGTGCGTGCGTGCGCGCGCGCACACTTGGATGGGTTAAATGCAGAGGACAAATTCCGAGCATGGGTCACCATACTTGGCCGCAAGTCACTTCACTTCACTTCAGATTGTTAATAGCAGCACTAAGTCCTTTCATGGCCATATTAGCCTTTGCATCCGGGGGGACATGCTATCACAACAACACATGTAAACTCGTGTGGTAAATAAAAGGGTCTGCACTTAATAATCAAGTATTCAAGATCAGCAGAGTAACAGGAACCAACAGTGATAGAGACAGTGCACCATGTTTTGTTTACACAGATACACAAGCCCCCACCACTGTTTTTACCTGTGGCTGCTGCTTCTCTATCAGCCCTGAAAATAGTGTCAGCTCCAAAATCAGCTCCAGCTCCAGCATGCTGTTCGGGATGCTGTTGTTAAGCCAAGTTTCCGAGAAACCATGATATTACAGTCCGTAATGTGTCTCTGTGTAAGTGTCCAAATTCTGAGCTCGTCCAGTTTGTTCATCAGGGACCGAACATTGGCGAGAAAAACACTCGGAAGCGCTGGTTGGTGTGGATTTAGCCTTAGCTTAGGTCATAGCCCTCCGCGTTTCCCCCATCTTTGTTTACAATCTCTGCGCCGGCGCCAGACTCTTCTGATCGGAACAAGGGGCTCACTGTGTGGTGACTTCCTCACAAGCTCCGGTGGTAACTGGTCAAAGTCGAAAATGTAGTTCGAAACAGAGTTAGTGTATGCATAATTGATGTTAAGTAGCGACTGGCTGTCGTATGTTAAAATCACACAACTGAACGAACATACAGGTGATTAGTAGGTAAATAACCACTAATATGGTAAATCTGGAGAGACGCTGAGCCTCGCGATGTGTACGCGCCACCATCTTGGTCGATGTTTATCAAAAACATTTTGACATATGTAAACAATATGGCCACCATACATCAATCAGCGTTAATTAAGCAGAGACTAATTTACTCAAATAGATGTAACTCATGAGACCCTGTGTAGATTTACATGAAATGTAAAAGATATATACAAGACAAGATTCTGAGGTCATGTGCAAAGTGTGGGCATAGTCATGCAAAGGGGTGGAGCTAAAGTCAGATAGCTGTTTCTTGAATGGTAGTTTTGGGAACAGACCCACTGCTTTGCGATGCAGTCTCACTGAAATTGGCCACTGGGGGCTGCTATTCATGCTATCAAACAATCATGTCTCTTGGAAAATAAGTCCTAAAGTAAACATTCTTTTTTAGTTTAATGTGTTTGCTGCCACTCAGCAAAAAAAAAAAAAAAAAATACTGCCTTTTTGATCCTTTCGCTCTGCCGCACTGAAATTTGTGATAATTTTCATAATATGCGAAACCTACTTCTGCAAACTAGTCCTAGGATTTTTTGGCCCATCTTCGCAACTGTGGTGTCATACTATGCACCAGAGTGTGAACCTCAATACATAAAAACATGCTGACATTTGTAACAATATGGCTGCCATGCAGCAATCAATTCTAAGCCGTCAGAGCTCAAATATCTGTAATTCATGATTGGTGATATGGATTTGAGACAAACTTGTAAGACATGTTCAGTACAATTATCAGTGGAGATAATGAAAGGGGTGGAATTAGCAATGGGATGTCTCAAGAGTCCCTTTCAGCTGAAATTTGGTGTGCCTCAAAATTCTACTAATTCTGCTAATCTGTAACTGAATTTTTTAATCATCACTTAATTACTTTAAAAACATGGCTGCTTTCAGCCAATCAGCTCAGCGGGTATTTCATATAGCTATCATCACAAAACTTGATAAATGTCATGGCCTTGGGCCACCTAGAAGGCACCCTGACCTTCCGTGTAGAGCTTCTTCTTCTGTTATCTGCCTTATTTCCTGTGTTAATCATGCTCACGTGTTTGTTATTTTCTTGATTAATTACAGAGGTGGCCATTAAGAATGCATGTTTTTTCTTATGGTTTCACACGATTCGTCACGTGTGATCACACGGCTCCCTGCAGGCACACATCTTAGAATTTAGATTCATTTGTTGTGTTTCACATAATATCCACCAGGTGGTGCATGGAACAACATATTGTAGCTCAAAACACAGTGGCTCGACGACGTTTAATGTGCTCTGCTGCTTGTTGCAAAATGGTTCTGAGAGATCCACATTCACAGATCCACTGGACAAGCACAAGCAGATCATGGGCTTCAGTACAAGAAACAGCACCATTTGGTTAGAAAAAGAGTATATGCTGTATACAGTATATGTCCTGTTCTGTACACTAACAGAAATCCCCCCCAAATTCAATTTTATTTGTGTAACACTTATAACAATGCACATTGTCACAAAGCAGCTTTATAGAAAAGCAGCAGAACTTTAGAGACAATGCCACCTTGAGAAGCTGCTCACCAGCTGGAGGGACATTTGGGCTAAGTGGGATAGACGGAATGAGGAGATGGCATGAGTCCATTGCACAAGACTCTTCGTTGCCCTCCCACCCCCCTGCCCTCCCACATCACTCTGCCCCCCTGCCCCACTGAAGATGTCCGGACTGCAGTGAAGGCCCGGCAAAGCATCTCCACGAAGGAAACTCAGAATTTGAGGTTTAAGAACATGGGCTCCAGACTTCAGCAATTCATTGACTGCAAAGGATTTTCATCCAAGTATTAAAATTATGGTTATATTTACAATTATGTCACTTTGTCCAAATACCTTTGAGCCCCTGAAAATGGAGGTACTTTGTTGAAAATGGCTGTAATTCTTAGATATATATATATATACTAGCAACCTAGCAAAAACCTAGCCAGCTAGTATAGCACAGTACTCACATAGCAACACCCTAGCAACCAACTAGATTAGCATAGCAACAAACTAGCAACACCCTAAGAACCAGTTTGAATATGCTAGCAACCACCTAGCAATGCCCTAGCAACCAACCGGGTTAGCAACCACTTAGCAACACCCTGGCAGCCAACTTGAATATGCTAGAAACATTTTTACACTTTAACCCAGCCTTTAGCCTTAACCTTTACACGCTTAACTGTTCATAGCACCCAAGCAAGGTCCTAGCAACCAAGTGGGATAGAATAGAAACTACTGTACCTATCAACACTTTAGCAACCACCTGGAATATCATACAGCATTTTAGCATTTTAACACTATAACCTTTAAATATGTTTATATACTTTTAACATTTTAAACTTTCCATATTATAAGCATTTAGCCTTTTAACCTTTACATGTTAAAATCATTTAAAATTTTTAAAATCAATGACAACAAAACATTGTAATATCGCTTAACACTTTCAGCATATTAAGCGGGCTCTGTCATCCATGAACTTTAAGATTCTAGTTTTTCTGGTGATCTCAAGATAACAAAAGTTGTTTTCTCAAGATCATAACTTATTTTTTCTTGTTATCTCACAATAACAAAATTTTCAGAGAAAATCTGCAGAGATCATAGACCAGTAGCATACTACCATTCCATCGTTGTGGCGAGTGGCATACTGTGATATATTGCTGTTATGGTGACTCTGCAGGAATTACATCCTATTAGCATGCATCCAGATAATGTACTTCAAGAAGTCATCACTGCATCCTTGAGCTGCTGTTCCATATGGCTTCAATTTAAATATGAATCCATACGCCATACTTAATTAGGACCACGTACACTATAATGTCATCTCCACACTCTTCTCCCTCTTCTCTCTTGCACTCCTATGGGATCCAGGTTTATCTGTACATCTCCATTTAAGCGGCATCTCTCAAACATCATGAGATAAACATGGAGACATCCCTTGTCACATCACTAGTTGCCACTGAGGGGAAGATGTTGACTAGTAAAGGCAGTGTAAAAAATGGTGAGGCAGATGGTAAGCAGATACAGGCAGACAGTAAAGAAAACTACACAAGACTATGCTGTGAAGAGTCTTTTTTTAGTTTCGTTTGCTTTAATGGATTGTTAACATTTTCATATCACTTTGCATGAAGTAAAGAGTTGTGCGTGTTTTTAATTCAATTTAATCCCATGATAAAGGCACATACCTTTATCATGTGACATATCATGCTTGCTTATCCTATATAAAAAGCATCCTGTGGTCTTAAGAAAACACAAGGGTGGCCGAACTGATTGTGCTGTGCAGTATCAGCGAATGTGGTTATTAGAATTGAGCGAAAAAGTGTGAGTATGTAGTAGTGAAATGAGTGTCCAGAGAAGGTGTTACATCCTGGTCCCTCATGTTGGCTGACAATGAAACTGACCACCCAGTCAGGATCACTATAGTGTCCATGACAGTATAGTTTTAAGATTTCTGAGTCGCCTTACCAAGTGAAAGACACTAATCTGGAAATTGTCTAGTACTGATAAGCATACAGCTGTTTCCGTTTGTGTCAGTCCCTGATTAAAATCCATGATGTACAACATGTATTCCTAATTATCATTGTGACATCATGAGAAAAATAAGTTGTGATCTCAAGAAAACAGCTTTTGCTATGTTGAAATAACAAAAGTTGTTTTCTTAAGATCACAAGAAAAATACATTGGGATATCAAGAAAATGGCACAGAAAAATATAAATAATTCATGGCCTTTCTGGACTTCCATATAGCAAATTATTAAATGTTAACTGTAGCCAGTAATGTTATGTCTGAGGTTAGAATCTGAACTTCAAGACATTTAAGACATGTTGAATATGTTGGAACATTTTTCTGTAAACATTTTTCTATCTTATTAAATGGAAACACATTATTTCCTTCATAAATAACAGCAACCAAGCTGCATTAAGGGGCAGAATTGACTACTGAATTTGAACTTGTAATGCTTCTCTCTACAGCATATAGAGGTACTACACCTCTTTAAGGAGCTTAAAAAGCTCTTATACAGTAGATGTGCAGGGAAAAAGCACACATCTTTCCCAGGCTTTTCTACATTTTGCAAAACAAAATGTTAAAAAGAAACAAACAATAAAAACTAGTGACAAATTAGTGACAGATATCATGATTAGCCTATACATAAAACATCCTATGGTCTTAAGAAAATACAAGGGTGGCAGGTAAGACCACTTTCAGGTTTGTGAGTACCAAGAACCATGGCCTAAGAAAAAGAAAAAAAAAAAAATCTTTTACTATTCTGAACATTTGTTTTTAAAAAGTGTTTTTTCAGAGTTTTTTTTTTTTTTTTTTTTTTTTTAACACCACCACTTTGATCATTTGCTATTATTAGTATATAATAAAAGGTAAAGTAAAAATCAACATAATTATCATCTTCACCCCACTGAAGTCAGTCTCAGGCCTTACCATAGAGGTTACTGGCTTATTTATCAAGTTGTGTAGAAATAAGCACAATGCAAACTGTGTCTAATACATGACACTGTGGTACAATATGAAAATGGGGTGTAACCTGAGCACAGTTGATGCAACAGATTCAGATAAATGGACACAAGCTCCTGCCCAATAGTCCCTTATTTAGGACCCATTCCAGTTTAATGTTATATACATCAAATTTACATAAACAAAGAATAATTTATACAGGTGTTGCAGAAGTGAATAAATAAAAGCAAATCATTCAGAAGACTACAGTTATCCAACATCTGAAGAAATAAACTGAGCAGATAAATATAAATTTCAGTGTAGCTGAAGTTAAAGGTGCTTGTGTCTGTTGCTGCAAATAAAAATATCCATCACGGAAGCCTAAAAAATTTGTGTTAAAGCCCATGCTTTTGGAATTGGCACATATGAGTGTGATGGTCAGGTGTCCACATACCTTTGGCCATATAGTGTATATACAGTTTTTTTCATTCTTTTTTCTTTCTTTTTTTAAATAAAGCTGTTTCAAATCAAAAGTTAAAATCAGGAAAAAACTAAAATGTTTTTTAGCCTCATCCGCAGGAAGTCACACGAAGTCTGAAGTCATATTTAATTAAAGATTCATTTATAAATACAGATTTCCCAAGTTTCCATTCTTAAATTATAAACAACTCTGGGTTCTGCCGTTGGTCATACATAAATCAGGTTAAGACGAAAAACGCACATATTGGCTTAATATGGTACACCAGTGATATTATAATAGCAATACGAATATTGTTACGTAAACTAGACCACAAAATAAATGCCTACGTCCCAAGCCATACAGGCCTGCTACTGTGGAATACTTTGCTGTTTGGCAGAATCGCATGCCATCATGTTACCGCCTGAGGTGGTTTATCATTTGGACACAGGCTATTATTACAGCATCCTGCGGCTTAGGCTGTTTGGCCTTAACAATAACGGCTTATTAGTGACCATCGGTGGTGTCGGCTCGGATGATGAGCATCCTTGAGCAGTTTGCTTTTTAACCGATTAGTCTTAAGGATAATAAAAACATAAAACACTGTGTCATTTCATTAGACAACAAATACAAATTTAATATCCATATCCTGCGTCAGTAATGGCAGCCAAGCGACCACCGTTAGCCTGCGAGCTTCATCTAGCCGTGCTCCTGGCACAACCAAATCAAAAAAAAAAAAAAAGCACGGCAACAATATCATTTCAAAACGACATTAAATATAAAAAAATGTACATACCTAATACAAATCTCGACGAACCAAGGCTTACTTATTATGCTTAGTCTTACAATTTTATCCCTGCATTACCGTTCAGCATCAGCAGCCGTAAAACGCCGTGCGAGAATGATAGGCGCTGCGGCTCAATCCCAAATACGTCCGTACTAGACGTTCAACCCACTGCGTACTCGAAGTCATGCAATTCATAATACATGTAGTGCGCAAATATAGGGAGTACGATGCGATTTGAGATTCAAACTGCAAGAATACACGCACAGGCATTGTTCGGACCCCCTCTATTTACTGTAGCTGATACAGATTTAAATGTAGTATGTTTATGAAATTCTAACATACAATATTATGAGATATATATATATATATATATATATATATATATATCATAATATTGTATATATATATATATATGTATGTGTATATATATATATATATATATATATATATATATATATATACATATATATATATATATATACATATATACGCGCACAGTTAGGTCCGGAAGTATTTGGACAATGACAGAGTTTTTGTGATTTTGCCTTTATACACCACCACAATGGATTTGAAATTAAACAATCAAGTGTAGACTTTCAGCTTTATTTTAAGAGGTTCCACAAAAATATGGCATTTACCATTTAGGAATTACAGCCATTTTAAGCAAAATACTTCCATTTTCAGGGGCTCAAACGTATTTGGACAAAGTGACTGACAAGAAGTTAATTGACCAGGTGTGGTCCATTCCCTCGTTACTTCAAACAAATGAATTAGATAAAAGGTCTGGAGTTGATATCAGGTATTGAGTTGGCATTTGGCTCGACTGTTCGACTGGAGCTACCAATATGAAGTCCAAGGAGATCTCAATGCACTGGCAAGCTCAACAACACCAAAAGGCCTGGAAGACCACTGAAGACAACTAAAGTGGATGATCGCAGAATCCTTTCCTTGGTGAAGAAAAACCCCTTCACAACATCAACAGAAGTCAAGAATACTCTGGAGAAGGTAGGCATATTATTGTCAAAATCTACAATCAAAAGACACCTTCATGAATGTAAATACAGAGGGTTTACAACAAGGTGCAAACCACTGGTAACATTCAAGAACAGGAAAGCCA
This sequence comes from Pangasianodon hypophthalmus, assembly GCF_027358585.1. Lineage (NCBI taxonomy): Eukaryota > Metazoa > Chordata > Actinopteri > Siluriformes > Pangasiidae > Pangasianodon > Pangasianodon hypophthalmus. The sequence goes on along the minus strand of NC_069724.1, from coordinate 14,462,871 downwards.
GATTAGACTTTGCCAGAAAACATCTAAAAAAGCCTCCCATGTTCTGGAATAACATCATTCTTTGGACTGATGAATCCAAGATTAACTTGTACCAGAATGATGGGAAGAGAAAAGTATGGCGAAAGAAAGGAACAGCTCATGATCCAGAGTATAACACATCATGTGTCAAACATGGTGGAGGCAGAGTTACGGCATGGGCATGTATGGCTCCCAATGGAACGGGCTCACTGGTGTTTATTGATGATGTGACTGCTGACAGAAGTAGCAAGATGAATTCTGAGGTGTATAGGGCTATACTCTCTGCTCACATTCAGCCAAATGCTACAAAACTGATAGGACACCGCTTCACAGTGCAGGTGGATAATGACCCTAAACATACTGCGAAAGCAACTCAAGACTTTTTGAAGGCAAAGAAATGGAATATTCTTCAATGGCCAAGTCAGTCGCCTGATCTCAACCCAATAGAGCATGCTTTTCACTTACTGAAAGGCAGAAAGACCCACAAACAAGCAGCAGCTGAAGGTGGCTGCAGTGAAGGCCTGGCAAAGCATCTACAGGGAGGAAACTCAGTGGAAAATTGCACACCCTCTTATAACTGGGGATGTGGCTGTGTTCAGAATTAAGCAATCACATTCAAACTCATGTTAAATAGGAGTCAGTACACACCTGCCATCATTTAAAGTGCCTCTGATTAACCCCAAATAAAGTTCAGCTGTTCTAGTAGGCTTTTCCTGACATTGTCTTAGTCACATCTTACAGCAAAAGCCATGGTCCACAGAGAGCTTCCACAGCATCAGAGGGATCTGATTATTAAAAGGTATCAGTCAGGAGAAAGGTACAAAAGAATTTGCAAGGCATAAGATATACCATGGAACACAGTGAAGACCATCATCATCAAGTGGAGAAAATGTGGCGCAACAGTGACATTACCAAGAACTGGAGGTCCCTCCAAAATTGATGAAAAGACGAGAAGAAAACTGGTCAGGGAGGCTGCCAAGAGGCCTACAGCAACATTAAAGGAGCTGCAGGAATTTCTGGCAAGTACTGGCTGTGTAGTACATGTGACAACAATCTCCCGCATTCTTCATATGTCTGGGCTATGGGGTAGGGTGGCAAGACGGAAGCCCGGCTAAATTTTGCAAAACATATTTGAAGTCTCCCAAAAGCAAACTCGCCCAACCTAAAAGATTTAAAAGATTTCAGTTTGTTTTTCAATTGAGTTGTACAGATTATAGGTCACATTAAAGGTGGGAAAACTTCTGAAATGATTTATCTTGGTCTCATTTTTTTACATCACAGAAGCCTGGCATTTTAACAGGGGTGTGTAGACTTTTTATATCCACTGTATACGTGTGTGTCACACATCAATAAGCCATAACATTAAAACCACCTGCCTAATATTGTGTAGGCCACTTGTGTCACCAAAACAGCTCTGACTCATCGAGGCATGGACTCCATAAGACCTCTAGAGGTGTGCTGAGGTATCTGGCACAAAGATGTTAGCAACAGATCCTTTAAGTCCTGTAAGTTGCAAGGTGGGACCTCCATGGATTGGACTTGTTTGTCCAGTACATCCCACATTTGCTCGATTGGACTGAGATTTGGGGAATTTGGAGGCCAAGTCAACACCTTTGTCATGTTCCTCAAACCATTCCTGATCAATTTTTGCATCATGGCCTGCTGTTCTTCAGAAAAATCCTTCAGGTCCCACAAATTCTTTGGTTTTCCAGCATTTTTGTGTATTTGAACCCTTTCCAACAATGACTGTATGATTTTGAGATCCATCTTTTCACACTGAGGACAACTGAGGGACTCATATGCAACTATTACAGAAGGTTCAAACGCTCACTGATGCTCCAGAAGGAAAAGTCGGGGGGTGAAAACTTTTTGAATTTGAAGATCGGGGTAAATTTAACTTATTTTGTCTTATGGGAAACATGTAACTATTTTCTGTAGCCTCTGAAGGGCAGTACTAAATGAAAAAATATGATATTTAGGCAAAATAAGAAAAATGTACACATCTCCATTCTGTTCAAAGGTTTTCACCCCCTGGCTCTTAATGCATGGTTTTTCCTTCAGGGTTCAAATACACAAAAATGCTGGAAACCAAAGAATTTGTGGGACCTGAAGGATTTTTCTGAAGAACAGCAGGCAGTTTAACTGCTCAAGACAAATAAGGTACTCATGAACAACTATCACTATGCAAAAAAACACAGCTGTGGATCATTCAGGTAACAACACAGTATTAAGAATCAAGTGGATGTAAACTTTTGAACGGGGTCATTTTTATAAATTCAACTATTATTTTCTCTTGTGGACTATATGTAAACATCTTTTATGTGAAATATCTTATTCAGGTAAATAAACAATAACATGCATTTTGTATGATCCCTCTTATTCTGGTAAAATAATTAACATTTTGCAGATTCTGAAAGGGGGATGTAAACTTTTGACCTCAACTGTATGTGTGTGTGTATATGTGTATATATATATATATATATATATATATATATATATATATATATGTGTGTGTGTAGAATTGTTAATTTTTTGTTATAATGATAGCATAACAATTCAGCCAATAGGTGACAATTATAGAATATTTCCTTCCATTTCAGATCTAGAGTACACTTGCTGGACTGGAATACAGCTCCTCAAAGCTCCCTCCTAATGTGATTAAACAATTAATTAAAAATTACACTTTAATCAGTATAATAACTGTTATCTGCTAATACTGCATACAACCCCTGGCAAAAATTATGAAATCACCACTCTTAGAAGATATTTACCCAGCTTTTTTACTTTATAGCAAACAAACAAATCACAGATATGACACAAAAAAGGTTTTGTTCAATAGCTTAACATTCTGGCTTTGTGGAACATACATAAAAAAAATTACAGTCATTTTTTTTTATTAATGGCATGTCTTTTTCCAAATCAAGTAGAGGACAAAAGTATGGAATCACTCAATGTTGAGGAAAAAATTATGGAATCATCAACAAAAAAAACACAATTAATACTTTGTTGCTCCTCCTCTGGCTTTTATTCTTTGAGGCATAGACCTCACTAATGAAAAACAATATTCCCCATCAATCTGGTTCCAACTTTCTCGAATAGCAGTTGACAGATCAGCTTTGCAGGGTGGAGCCTTAACATGGACCAGTTTTTTTACTTTCCACCATAAATTTTCAATAAGATTGAGATCCGGACTGTTTGCTGGCCATGTCATTGAGTTGATATGCCTTTCCTGAAAAAAAGCTTTAAAACTGTTTGCTCTGTGGCAAGATGCATTGTCATCCTGAAAAATTATTTCATCATCACCAAACCTATTTTCTATGGATGGAATGAGAAAATGTCCAAAATTTCACTGTACAACTGTGCATTGACTGCTGAGGTAATGACTGCCATCTCCCCTGGTCCTTTACCTGACATGCAACCCAATATCATAAATGAGTTGGGAAATTTGATTGATTCAGGCAGTCATCTTTATATGTTTTGTTAGAACGGCACAAGACAAAAGTTCCAGCATCAACTCCTTGGCCAATGCAGATTCATGATTCATCAGTGAATTTCACTTTCATCCAATCATCCACACTCCATGATTACTTCTCCTTAGCCCACTGTAACCTTGTTTTCTTCTGTTTTGGTGTTAGTGCTGGTTTTCTTTTGGCTTTTCTATATGTAAATCTCATTTCATTCAGCCGGTTTCTTACAGTTCTGTCACAAACATTGACTCCTGTTTCCGCCCATTTGTTTTTCATTTGTTTTGTTGTGCATTTTCTATTTTCAAGGCATAGTGCTTTGAGTTTTCTATCCTGATGCTTTGACATCTTCCTTAGTCTGCCTGTATATCTACCTTTCATAACCTTCCCATTAAGTTTATACTTGCAACAAATTTTAGACACAGCTGACTGGGAGCAACCAACTTCTTTGGCCACACTCCATGTTGAAATTCCTTGTTGAAGGAGTTTTATAATCCTTTCCATTGTTTCAAATGACAACTCTCATTGGAGCCATGTTTCCTTTCAATTAGCCAAGTCCAACAGCCCATTGAAGTGTTTAAGCACTCCCTTTTAACTGCTGACTTATTAGCATTTTTAGACTTGTCCCAGTATTTGTTTTAGAAATGGAAATTAAAAATTGATTCCATAATTTTTTCCTCAACATTGAGTGATTCCATAATTTTTTCCTCTACTTGATTTGGAAAAAGACATGCCATTAATAAAAAAAAATGTCCTTGAATTTTTTTATGTATGTTCCACAAAGCCAGAATGTTAAGCCAGAATGTTAAGCTTTGTGTCATATCTGTGATTTGTTTGTTTGCTATAAAGTAAAAAAGCTGGGTGAAAGTGTGGTGATTCCATAATTTTTGCCAGGGGTTGTATGCTTAAATAGTTTCTGATGTGGCCTGGGGAGATTTTGAGTTTGACATCCCTGGCTTAGAAAAAAATTTCATCTGGAAGACGTCTTATTTAGGGCGTTTGCTTATCTTCAATACGTCTAATACGTCAATATGGTGGATCTCTAGCTGCACTCTCGGACCATAATTTTTCGGTGGTGTAGAGACTTCAGTCTAGAGTCTTTAGTGATTGTAAACATTAACCAAATCACTGAAACAATTATCATAGCAACGAGATGCTAACGTGAGGTTATCCTTCCTTCAAGTATCTTCTATTGGCTTCTAAAGGTGTCTGATTCGATAGTATGCAGGAAAACGAACATATTTATGAAAACTTTTCCGATTCTCACACCCAACAGCACAACTTAACATTTTTGAAAACAATTTCCGACTTGCTGTCCTCGTTTCTGCAAGTGAACCAGGCTCTTCCTGTTTTAGAAACGTCAGAGTGACGCGTCTTACTCAGAGGTCCGGATTGGTTGATAAAGTAGGGTTTACTGATGGATGAATTACGTATTTGCACAATGCATGGTAGGTATTGTAATTTCTTTGGATCAAAGTGCGGGAAACAGGAAGCGGATAGAAAATCATTCATTCTGTTAAAATGCAGACACTAAGTGATACATATATATATACCCTGTTTTGTCCTGGAATGCTCCTTTAAACAGGAGCGATCAGTATTAGATTATGCATTAACTCTTTATTGATTTTTCAGTTATCATTTTTTAATTATTTAAAGTGAAGTGAAGTGTGGCCAAGTGTGGTGACCCATACTCGGAATTTGTGCTCTGCATTTAACCCATCCAAGTACACACATACATTAGTGAACATACACACCGTCAACACACACCTGGAGCAGTGGGCAGCCTCTTTTGCTGCTGCGCCCAGGGAGCAGTTGGCGGTTTGATGCCTTGCTCAAGGATCTCACCTCAGTAATGGTTACTGAGGTGAGATCATTGAGCAAGGCATCAAACCGCCAACTGCTCCCTGGGCGCAGCAGCAAAAGAGGCTGCCTACTGCTCCAGGTGTGTATGTTCACTAATGTATGTGTGTACTTAGATGGGTTACATCCAAGTACATACCATATTGAGGGTAGAATACCACGCTGGTCATTCACTCTCCCCACCTACAATCCCTGCCAGGCCTGAGACTCGAACCCATGATCTTCAGGTTACAAGGCTGACTGTCTAACCATTAGGCCACGACTGCCCCATCTGCAGTGCATATTGTGCATATTACTGCCCCATGTGCAGTGCTAATAATCCTTTGTCTTCATGTGACATCAGAAACATGTGTGCTTTGCTGCCCACGATTTTGATTGCCCACACGAATGCCACATTTCTCTGTGAAGACCGCCTCACGGTGTAGTAAGTATGACAATTTGGAGTACGTGGATGTTCCAATTGATCGAGTGGAAATAACAAGTTAAAATTCCTCAAGTTTTACAAATTAGGGCCACAAGCATAGAGTTAAAAATTACAGAGAGCACGCTGGTCACATGAGTGCCTTCTTTCACGGAGAGCCTGCACCATTATAAAATTGGGAATCAACTGCCCTTGTAAAGTGACTGATAGCTCCGAATCGCAACACCCAACACACACCATATTAGTAGCTTTCAAATGACACCAGCCCCATGCCTTTACAATCTATGGTGCCTGAGAAAGAGGTGTCGTGGAAAATCTTAGTCCAAAATACAAGAAAAATAACTTTTCAAAGTCAAAGGGTTTGGATGCCAAAAATCCGACTTTATTGAAAAAAAAACAAAAAAACAACAAAGCCTAGATGTTTGTGCAAATCAGCTAATTTACATAGTCGTGGCTCATACTTTTATACAATTCTAAAACAATGATCTCATTAGGTGGAGTTTTCTCATTTTTTCTTTTAATAACGCCCCCAACCTCTCACAGTTATTTCGTTATTTCGTTTTCATTCCAGGCTTGCTCTGTCATTTCTCATTTGCTCTTTCTCTACCAGAGTACCTGAAGTACCTGAGTACCTGAAGTTTCAGGTGAAATATCTTCTCTTTAACTGTGGCGCAAGCTCAGTCAGTTTTTTTTTTTTTAATGTTAACATTCATCACAACCTTAACAATGCACTGTAAGAAATCACAAATGTCAAACTGGTGAAAAAGATACAAACTTCAGGTACTCTGGTAGAGAAAGAGCAAATGAGAAATGACAGAGCAAGCCTGGAATGAAAAGATACAATTTATGAATGAGAACTGTGTGCTTAGTGATTTCCCACAAGCTAGGTCACATATGTTTGTCTTGGTTTTCTTGATTCACATACATAAATATTCTCAAAAAAATTATTTTCTGATTAATTAGAACTATGCTTAAACACTGATTTAACTTAGTCACACTCTCTTCATGATTAAAATGCACTTCAAAGTCATTCTTAGGCCTTTGATGGATTAACACGTTTCACTTTGATTATTTTAACTTTTGACTGGACCTGATGGATTACATCATACTCTGATCAAGAAAATTCTTCTATAGAGGCCACAGAATTTTAGTCATTTTAGACCTTGGAGCTCTATTTTAGGATAAATTGACACCTCAGGTGCTGCTACAGATTTTGATTATTCAATCTATCAAATTTTTTGGAGCACTGGACCACAGGAGCCCGGTTGCGGTTGCCAGCCTGTGACACTGCCACATATGGAGGCCTGTATTTATCTTTAATTGAATGATTAACACTACAATTCATTTGTGCTAGATTAGATACTCACAGAATTTAATGCCCCTTAACTTACTTAACTGAAAAAGGGGGACAAGAATTGGTATCATATCTTTGGTTTCTGTTAAGAAATCAACAGTTACTCTAGTTACTTCCTAGCTTAGACCACTGGGGAACTCTTGTTTTAACATAAACCCCAGACTAGGATAGGAAGGGATGTGGCCATCAATTTGGAGGGAAAACCAAGGTTGGAGAAAGCCAGGATGTTCTGTTTCTTCCCAGGCAACAAGGAATATAATCCTTTTTCTCTGCTACCAACTCTTTACTGTTTTTGATCTTGGATTATTCAAGAAGCTTCGTTAGAGAAACCCCCTTTTTTTTGGTGCTTTGTTGGGCCATTTATTTATTTATTTTTATTTAGTGCTGCTTCTGCTTTTGGTGTTTTTGTTTTATTTTTATTTTATTTATTTATTTGTTTGTTTTGTTTTTGACCAATTCTTTTGTTTTTGCTATACACTGAAGACATTTGGTTTTGAGAGCAAAAGATGAATATGAGACGATTGATACAGATTTCTTAATATCTAGATGTGTTAAACAACTTAGAACATGGCACCTTTAGTGGCAGACCACCAGTTTTCTGGTGAGCAAAAGTATTGGAGCAGAAAGTCTTAAAGTAAATAACATTTAATATTTAGTTGCATATCCCTTGCTTGCAATAACTGCAGCAAACTGATGAAGCATTGACATCAAGAAACTGTTGAATTCTTCTTTTGTGATTTTTTTTCAGGCTTGTACTGCAGCTTCTTTCAGTTGCTATTTGTTCTGGGGGTTTCTCCCTTCAGTCTCCTCTTCAGCAAGTTAAATGCATGCTCAATTAGGGTTAGGTCTGGTGATTGACTTGGCCAGTCTAAAACCTACTTTTTTCCCCCCAATGAAATCCTCTTTTGTGTTGGTAGTCTGTTTTTGGTCATTGTTTTCCTGCATGACCAAGTTCTTCACAATTAAATGCATTTCTCTGTAAATTGGCAGACAGAATGTTTCTGTAGACTTCTGAATTCATTCTGCTGCTACCATCATGAGTTACATGAGTAGTGAGCCCAGAAGCAGCCATGCAAGCCCAAGCCATGACACTACATCCACCATGCTTGACTGATGAGCTTGTATGTTTTGGATCATGAACAGATCCTTTCCTTCTCGACACTTTGGCCTTTCTTTCACTTTGTTAAAGGTTAATCTCGAATCCAGAACTTTTGTGGACCATGTCTGTATTTCTTTGCGAATTCCAATCTGGCCTTCTGATTCTTACTGCTGATGAGTGGTTTCCCTCTATTTCTGCTCTCAAATTGTTCTTCAAAGGGTGGATTGTGATATCTTAACCCCTGCCCTGTGGAGGTTGCTGATATCACTGACTGCAATGGCTCTGACTGATATTCCCTCTTTTCTCATTTTCAAAATGGCTTGCTTTTCTCCCATGGGCAGATCTCTAGTCATGTTGCTTTATCCTTTTTAACAACAAATGCAGTCTTCACAGGTGAAACCCAAGGCTCAAACCAAGAGTAGACATTTAGAGCTATGAATTGTGTAAACAATCAGTCTAACATGGCACACCTGGGCAATAAGAAACACCTACAAGTAATACTCATTCCTATGCAGTAGTTTAAGGAAACAAGATAAGGAGATGGGGTGGTTAATGGTTAAAGTGGCTAGTGCATGATGGGATTGTGTCCATTAATTCTGAGGTAGGTGAGCAGCAGACAGTTTATTATTGAGGATCGTGATAGCTTGTGGGAAGAAGCTGACTTGGACACTTTGGTGTCTTCTGCCAGATGGCAGAGGTGTGAAGAATAGTGCAAGATTGAAGTTTGTTATAATGTACAATATACAGCTATATAGGGCCAAACATTTTTTTTAAAGAAATTTAATGAAATACTTAGAATTTCAGGTAAAAAGGCCTATGTGTATGAAAAGACCAATCCATTAAGTATTTATCTAGGGAATTAAAATGGCTGCATTGTGGGTAACTACATAGATCGCAGTTTTGTCAGTGAAAACAAAGTGATTGCCAAAGTGAGTCAGTGATTTCCAATATTAATGCATTTGCTCTCTGTAACATATGACATTAGCCTAATTGCTAAAGTTACAGACATACTGCAGTTTAAAAAGTCTCAAATAGGCACGTTTCTGTACCTTTAATTATCTTCTTACATAACATAGCCAAGAAGTTTTGGTTGTTTGTTTCCCCAACATGACACAATGACCCAGACGGACAATTTCACAGCAGATGCTTTGATAGGGTGGGTCTCTGAAACCGTTGATAAAATTTGCAGAAGAGCAGTCACATTTCACATTTCATATGTCACAATGTTACCAAGTATAGACAACCAGACACAAACCAACTAATTAGTGTGTTATTTTACTCTTTAATATGCAGATCAACCACAACTTTCTTTTAACTCAAGTGATCTGACAGTCTGGGAAACCCTCTGTGAGATGACATTTCTTTGATTTTTATATTTACATTTGTGCAGAAAGCCCAGATACTATTATAAAATATAGCTGTAAGCTATACTCAAGCACTTTAAGAACTTTAAGTGCATGCATAAAAAGATATGTATTATTTAACAAGTGTGTAGGCACTTCAGTTGGAGAAGAAACAAGACAGTTTCAGCAATTTTCAGGTAATTAATATTAAAATTAATAAATATCTAATAATTATATATATATATATATATATATATATATATATATATATATATATATATATATATATATATATATATATATATATATATATATAAGAAAAATAATAATAAATATAGCAGTTATGGGGGCAAGCAGTAGTGTTGCCAAGATATTGCATAAAACACTATGCGGCACTTATGTCAATCTGTTATATGGAAATGGTTTGAGATAACTTATTGCTGGAATGGACTGCAGATGATCTGATAATTTTAGGGTACCTTCAGGGCATGGTGCCGATGACACATACCGATTTTCATAACGACATGCCAAGGCATTCGTAAAATACATCATTTTATGTCTAATTCAAAATGGCCAGCACACAAAATGGCTGACATGGGAAAATTTGACATCATTCATCTCTGTATGCGACCCAAAATCTAAGGAGACCAGTTTCATGACTTTACAACAAACCATTCAGAAGTTATAAGCAAAAAAATGTTTTTTTCTCACCTTTGAATTTGTTTGCTTGTTATTTGAGAATGGTTTGTCTAATCAACTTGACTTCCAAAAGTTTTTCCAAATGGTCTGAAGATTATGTCATTCAATTTTGGTGAAAATCGGTAGAACGGTCTAGAAGGAGTTCAAAAATGTATGTTTTCCAGAAAATTAAAAATGGCGGAAAATTTAGTTGGCAGAAATTGAAACCATGGTGCAATCATCTTGGCAAGAGCCAAGGAAACAGAGGAAAAAAGAATTTTGTTTCTAGCCCTTACGGTTCAAAAGATATTAGACCTGTTGCCGGTGCTAGAAGGCTTGAAATAGCAACTCCAAATTTGCTATGGTAACATTTTAGACTGTCCTCTACGGGTGCCAGATTTCACAACTTTCTGATGTATGGTTCTATGGGCTGTCATAGACTCAAGAGCCGAAGAAGAAGAAGCAGAATAACAATAATTAAAGCTGCAAGCAGCATTTTTGGGGACTTGCAACCGGTGACGCGGGGAGCCACACATTCACAGACACGCTACAATTGTTGCATAAGCAATCACAGAAAAGCAGAACCATAACTTTAGGCAAAGGGATTCAAGAGTGATTTGTAGTTTCACTCATGATGACATCTAAGCGCATTGCCTTGATCATATATGTCTAACCAAACCGAACCAAGGGAGAAAATGCATCAAGTTCTGAAACAAACGCTCCAAATGAGCCAGGTGTGAAAACGCCCTAAAGCAACCAAGGCCGCTGAATAATCAGTGTCCCTATGTGTAGTGAGCCAGGGTCCTTACCAGTGCCTGAACTCGTGTACACGATATACTGATTCACAACCTAGAGAGCTAGGGAGATAATTGAGATTCTCCCAATGTTAAAAAAATTTAAGTAATCATTTAAGACCTACGACAATGATAACAAGCTGCTTACATTTGTAGACAAAGTTGGCTGAGAGTTTGACTGCCATTTTTTTTTTGAGCTGAGAGGCTTCAGAAAGGGAACATAGTGAACATCGATGCTCCCTGGTTTTTGTGGTGCATTGTGGGATTTTTTTAGGGCGCGAACATTCCAGTGCACATAAAATGGCCAACTCCCTGATCAGGGCCCCTGGCTACTGAATTAGGGAGCTGATTGAGACGCAACCACATCTTGGTCCGTTCGAAGATAATGAACATTATGCAGGGGGTGTTTCTCATTTCGTAAATTGCCTCGTCATTCATTTCATTTCCTTTCTATCCTTCATTACTTCTTATGTCCTCCTTCCAAGGAAGCAAGAAAAAGGTGCAAGAAAAGGAAAAGAGGACAGGAGAAATTGAGAATAAATGTATTTACCAAATGAGATGTCCTAGCTTTCTGAAGTGTCACCTTATAGCAAAGGAATTAAATTATTTATTACATGTTGTATTAAGTGTATAATGGATCTACCTATACAGAACAGTGATTATACTCTAAATTATCCTTAATTAAAATATTATTGCACAAATTCAGATATATTGAAACAGTTATTGAACTTCCAATTTGAATTTAGACTCCTACCCAAAAAGAAAGAATGATAAATAATAAAATCAAATGTATTAGTTTAGGGGTGTGCAAACTTCTGCAACTAAGTTATTTTAAGTTTTTTATTTTTCCTTTTTTTTCCCTAAAAAAAGTTTGTTTTTTTCCACTTTATTTGTATAATTTGCATTTTAACATTAAAGGTGGGATTTAAAGGTGGGGTCACATTAAATAAATTTGACATGATATATCTTAGTTTCATTCTTTTACTTCACAAAAACCTGCCATTTTAACAGGGGTGTGTAGACTTTTTATATCCACTGTACATGCATTCAGTTTATTTGCTTCCTTGCTAAAAACACACCACATAATAAAGACAAAACACTGTTTCCATTATATTTGTTATTCATTTTATTTGTATTCATTTAATTTTACAGCGTAACTTTACGCAGTCAAGAGTTCGGCCAGCGCCAGAGAGCGTGAATTTCAGTACCCCCGATGACATCAACTAACCCCAAACATTATGGGTGGAGAGGAAAAATCCTGTGTGTCTGTTTAAATAATTATACACACCTTTGATTATGTTTTGATAGGTTTCATATACTTTACAATGTTATATTATGTTTATTAGGTCAGTTGTTATGTTAAATGTACTTTTAACATCTTTAGTGTATTGTGTTCTGCACTCTGTATTTGTCGAGGCTGATCAGCTGTCTTAAATGTTGTCTGCATGTCTCACTTGGTTTTATCATTTTATTGTGTTAACATGTTGTTTTGTTTGCTCACTCGTTTGGGGCCTAATGGAGTTACTTTTTACCTTGGTTCTGTTCAGTTGACCTAATTGGGCCCAGAACCTTTGGTCAAGTATCTTTAGGTTTCCTTATTTTTGCATTGTGCTTATTTTTGTACTTTTTTATGTTCTACCTGTGCCTTACTGTCTTGGTCCACTGTCCATCACAAGTGGTTACAGTGGTGGGATCAGCCTGTAGCGGGTGTAGGTTTACCTGAAAATCTTTTTTCTTCTTCTTTCTATTTTTATTATTTTTGCTGGATTTTTTTCTCTCTTTTCTACTCCCTCCCCCATGGCCCTTCGCAAAGGAACAAGGAGAGTAATAGAAGAGGTTAGGGAAGAGGAGGTAATGAGTGGAACAACTATGACTATGGAACAACAGGAGAATGGAGCAGTTGGAGGAGGTCTGTATAACACCACCACTGGGGAGATGCAGGAAACAGGTCCGTAGCCTTCCAGTGGCTGAGAACCAACCTTGTCAGGCATCGTTGAAATCTTTTGAGCACACAAGACATGAGTGGATGCATGGGAGGCGTGGCAGAGTAAGGAGAATTTACAACAGCAGCTTTGCGTTAAGGTGCAAGTCTGCAGCACTCCTACCTCCTGACTCCCTTCCAGCAGACTTGAATGAACATGATGAGGATGAGAATCTGGAACTTGGCCTCAGTAGGGCACCCTCTGAAGCCGCAGCTGTGGACAGAAATCCTCACCTACATAATGTGGGTTCAGGTCAGTCCAGATTAATCTCAGTGCCAAAATTAGACAAACACACACAATCAGATGATAGAGAACCTAACTGTGAGGGCTCTAATGCCAGAGTTAGGGGATTGCTAACTCTGCCTAAGGCATCCAGACTTAGAAAGTACAGAGATCTGAGATTGTCAGAGATCTAACTAATATACACTTAGCACAGATAAAGCTATTACTAAGGAAGAATGACTAAACATCCTGCACTCAACACACTGAACAAGCTGAATGTTCGACATGTTGTTTAACGTACTTTAGTCGAAGATTAGTTTATATTATTTTAGATGGCGTGGATGGCCTCTGCTCGCTGTCTTGAAAAAAAACAAAAAAACAAAAGCATTCTTCGAAAAAATGAAAATACAGAAGAAAGGAAAGTGAAAAAATACAGCACATAAAAACGATAATGCAAAATTATTAATAAAAAAGAAAGAAACAGTATAGTTTAAATGCCAGTGCAGGCAAGAACCTCACAGTACTCTTAACACTTTAACTGCACACAAGTGCACTCCATTCAAGTAATTATGTGAGTTCTGACAGATATTAGTTGTAGCAGAACTAATTTAGGGGTTTCACAGCAAATGGGGTAAATCCTTATGTGAATTACAAAAACTTTTAAATTTTTTTTTGCAAACGATATTGATATTTGTACTTCAATATTTTTTGTTATTTTACGTTGATTCATTACATTCAAGTTCAACAGTTGAATACTTATGCAAGGCATTGTATATAAACTTGCTTATAGTGAAAAAGAGGTTGAAATATCAGTCTCTTAAAACAGGCAATCATATTTTAAAATGTATATATTTTAATAATTATGCACATATCATCATAACAGTAGGTGTGGATATTAGCATTTTACAAATCATGACAGGCACAGGACAAAAGGACAAAACCTTTCAAACAACAAACTTTGTCCATCAGAAAAGTAGTAAGAATATTCAGGGAAGTTCTCATAGAGCGTATAAGCCTTTTTCAGATTAAATACATTTTTTAAGTAATGCCTCTTCTCTAAAGACCCTATTTTGCATTTTGGCACAATGGTGTCAATTCTACTCAGTACATTTCCCCAAAAGGACAAACAGGAAACTCAAAAAATGAAACTACAGAACTTCTTGTAGCAAGGTCACATGCATTGCTGAAGAAGGAAAAAAAAAAGCCAAAAAGTAGTAATCTGAACAGAAAGACAAAAAACAATCCCTTAAGTTGATGCACTTGATATAGCCCTGACTCCTAGCTTGGTAGTTGTGGCTACTGATTCCTGATCACCATCACAGAAATGTCTTCAGTGTACAACATGACTACCACAGCTGACTGACTTCTAACAAAGTGCATCTAACATCAGGGTGTAAGATGCTAATTTGTGTTGTGTTTGTGATCAATCACAGTTCGGACACGGCAGGAGAAGCTGAGTGTATATGTATTTAAGAAGTGTTTAACTCTCAACAGGCAGACTCAGTCCACTTCTGTGAGGCCACAAGGTCTTCTGAACTCCTGACCTCTCTCATGGATCCACTTGTTAGACACTGTTGACCAGAACAGAACAGAACGAAATGTTACTGTCAAATAGTAATAGTGTTGACAAAACATAGTTCAAGGCTGTGTCATGATCATTAGAGTAACAAAAAAACGTAATAAAAAAGAAACATCAGCCTGATAAGTGCAGCTACAAACACGCTGAATATAATAATTATACCTTATGAGTATTCCATTCATTTCAAACACAAACCTAAGGGTGACTAAATGTAACCTGTGTGTTTAAACTAAATGTAAAAGTAGCTGTTGTAGTGTGGTACACAGTTTTCAGAAAGGTAGGGGTGTAACGATGCATTGTGATGCAAAAATTTGATGATATGCATTGTGGACTACGTTTACATGCACATCAATATTCCGATATTAAATGGAAATTGGCAATTTTCTAATTAGTATTGAGTCATGTAAACACCGGAATTTGAATGCCCGATTCAGATTACGACAACACTCTGATTCCCACTCCTGGAATATGCCTGTTTTAACTGGAAATACCTTATTCACAAAGTCCACTGAAAGGAGATATATGCACGTGCTCAGTCTGCAAAGAATTGTGGGTACTTGGCTTAACAGATGCTTATGCGACCCTTTCCATTTCGTGGCGGTGTTGTCAGGCATTTTTGATAGTGAGAACTGTTAGTGTCTGTTAATTAAATTAGTGTAAAAAAGTAGTAATAAAACTAATACCTGAGCATACTCCATAACCAACGGTATAGAGTTCACAGGAACATATAAACATCGTATTCGGTATATGGCTGCAACTTGAATATAGACCTTAAACAGAATTTGATGTGCATGTAAATGTAGTCATTGTGGAAATCAGCATTCTATTAATTGTGCATCTAACTGGACTGTTTGAATACTAGATGTCCCAATCTTTGCAACCCAGTGAGTTAAAATTTATAGACAGCATGCTAGGCCTGATAGTTCCGGATCACACTGACACGCATTATATGTTATACAGTTACACAACCACATTATAACAGTTAAAAAATGATCTCTTCAGTACCTTTCAATTGACAACAGGCCTGTGCAGCTGAGATCTAGACTGCCCAAGAAAGAGGTCACAGGTATTTGAGCTGACTTTGGAGCTCTATTTCCAGCTAAAATGACACTTTAGTCACTGGCTATCATTATGTTTCCATCTATCATGTTCCCACAAAGTCAGAGACTTTGTTTATTCAAGCACATTTTTGGGAGAATTTATAAATTTTTATATTTAATCTTAAAATAAGGTGAATCATTATTACATTTTGTTTACAATATTAAACTTCTGTTTTTAGAATTGATTTATTTAGTTATATACAGACAAAAATGCACAGTGTTTTGAACTGATTATGATTCAGAAATAAAAAAGTCAGAAAATAAAATTCTTTTTAGTCATAATTTTTCTTCAAGTTTTGTTCAAAATATTCTGAGAATCACATTGAATCGAATTGTGTATCACGTATCATTACACCCCTACTGGCCAGACATTTTTGTTCTAGAGCAGATTTTGCTGGCTAAGAGAAAATATGTTGCCAGAGCATCTCCCCACAGGAGCCCCAGAGACCCAGGGAAGGCTCAGCATAATTTACAGTTAAAGGGGTCCCTTACTACAAAAATTTTGAGAATCCCTGCCTTATGCTAATAAAAAACTGTCAGTTATAATATATTATACAATACATAATGTAGCATTTTCATGCATGTTTAGATGGTCTTTCAATCATTTCCGTAATTATTAATGTCCCTTTCTAATACATTACCTTTATGGGAATTTATTTTTAAATATGCTTACTGGAGTGAGAAAATGTAAGCTTAATACCATTGGGATGCTTGTGCAGAGAACTGGCAGTCAAATTTCCAAAATAAAACCTGGGTTATACAGGTCTATAAATATTTGGACATTGACAAAGTTAACATTTTAGCTGTCTATCACAGTATAAAAGGTGTAGAGTTGATTTCAAGTGTGGCATTTGCATTTAGAATCTGTTGCTGTTAACTCTCAATATGAAGTTGTGGCAGCAGGGGCACGGTCAAGCATCAGCTGAACCATCAGGTAACCGTAACTGTCACCAGTGTGTGTTAATGGCCAGTTTACTTATGTGTGCTTTGTTCAGCCTTTCAGAGGACTGCTGTGAGCCAGAGAGAAGGAGAGTGACAGAGCCTGCAACACCCACACACACGCACATGGAGCATGAGCTTGAACATTGAACTTCTTCAGGTGTGGTTGTATGCAGCTGTCCCTACTAGTTACCTAAACACAAAAAATATGGGGTTCGGGATGAACAAGGCTATGCTTGACATGGGAGTAATCAAGGAGTCCCACAGTGATTAGAGAGCCCCATGGTCTTGGTGTCCAAGGCTGATGGGTTGGTCCGTTTGACAGACAGTCAGTTACTGGTAGAAAGATTGATGACAAAAATAGATGTAGGGATGGAGTGATACAGGCAGATAGAGGGATAGGGACTGTTACTGGAAGAAAGACAGTAAGACAAAGAAAGAAAGAAAGAAAAAGAAAGAAAAGAAAGAAAGAAAGAAGATGGAGAGATAGAAGGGGAGACAGATGGAGACATAGAGTAAAATAGGTAGGTAGATAGAGTGAGTGAGTGTTACTGGTAGACAGAGATGGAGTGAGAAAGTATTTGTCATAGAAATATAGATGGAGAGATAGAGTGAAACAGGTAGATGGATGGAAGGAGTGTTATTCAGAGAAAAACAGTGAGGGAGTGATACAGGTAGATTGATAGAAGGAAATATGGAGAGAGTGAAATATGGAAAGAAAGAACAGATGAAGATAAAGACAAAGATAAATAAAAAGAAGAGTGCTGGTGGTAGAAAGGTAGATGGAGTGAAAGAGTGTTAACTGTGTAATGACAAATGAAGACAGTGATTTGGATAGAAAGATATGTAGAGTTTAATAGATAGATAGGGAGTCAATACTTGCAGAGTTGATTAGATTGGGTGCCAAAACTTAAAGCCAAAAATACTGGTCAACTAGTAAAAATGAGTAGTTATGCAACCGTAAGTACAGTTAGGAAATCTTCATTCTTCAGGTATTCACCTATGTTTTAAAATTAGGGGTGTAACAATCTGACAATTCAAATCAATTTAAGATCAATTTAAAAGGCAATTGAACTTAATCCTGGGGTGATAAAATTTACTTATAATCAATAATGACAATGAATCAGTATTTACTCAGTAATATATTACTTGATTATGTGAGGCAATATTTGTACATATATTCGCATTAAGAATGTACTAACAGTGAATTTCTGCATTGTTTGACTCAAGACAAGATGTATGATTTTGTTCCTGTGATTCTCCTTATAACACTGTTGATGATACATTTAGGACAGTATGACCCAGACTTCATCCTGTTGTTGTTCCATTTTTGATATATGACATTAAGGGCAAAGTGAGTCAGACTTATTGTCTATTTTAACTTATGTATTTTTAGATCCTGGTTTTCCATACATGATATCCTGTTTTTGTACAAAAGGCATCAGAATCGTGTGATTAAGTCATGTCTAATAAACCCTATAAACCCACAGTAACGAAGCTTCAGCAAAAGGGCTCTTGACTTGTCGGTTCTTGAGAATCTTACTAGTACATGTTTTGCCTGAGTTCTGTCTCTTCAAATTCTTATAGGTGGATTTGTATGACATTTCTTGGCATCCCTGGGTGGGCCCTGATAGCTCAGTGGAGGATTACTGGAGGAGAGGTTAATAGCTCTGGTGCACACCACTTTCAAATTGGATACTTAGTGTATTTCCCCTGTGACGACACACTCCCTGCGATTCTAATGATTTCCCCAATAGGTGACCAGGTAGAAACAGGGGACTGTTGAGAATTCCTATTCTCAGAAAAAAATATGTATTAGAGAAATCGAGGTCTGGGACCCAGCAGGTTCACTGTTTCGAACAGTAACCCTTCCAAAGAAGTCCAAACCTGCAGGAGCCCATAGAGAAATGTTAAGAAGTGGGCACAAGGTAGATGAAGATCAGCTAAAATTGTGATATACGTTAACTAAAGGAAAATTTCCCAAAACTGGCACTCCGAGTATTTTAAATTAAATTAAATTAATAAATTAATTAGAAACATGTAGAGCTATTATGCAGGAGAAAATTCTAGGAGTGGAGTACATTGGGGAGAGTTTGGAAAACAGGAAAGAGAGGCAAGACTTAGCAGAGATGAGAGGAAAGCTGGCACGACAAAGGTAAACCCCCTCCCTATCATAAAACAATGATTAAAACTCAGTTAAAAAGTGATCTTGAAGTGTGTGCTAGTTTGTGTCCTAGGCTGCAGCCCAATGCTCCACCACCTCCATTGTCTCCTCCTTTGTCTCAAGTGAGCACACAACCTCTTCCACTGCAGGAGAGCGAGTTTACTCATCATACGGAAAGACCAGTCGCAGAGGGACAGGCAGAACATTCAGAGATGGAAGAAACAAAGATGCCTGAAGCAGCAGGGCCAACGCCTTCTGAACATAAGATATTCAGAGGAGGTAAGGAATATATGGCCCCTATGGTCACCCGAAACAGCTTCCTTTGGTGGAATTTCCTAACCCTCGTACTAGACCAGGACAGAATCTTGTGGTCTATGTTTATCGACCTCTTGAAATGACTGAACTGGACTCAGTGGTCACGGACATCACAGATCCTAAGGTGAATGTTTAACAATGCATTAAAGACTTTGAAGCTTTGGATGATATTGTCAAGTTAACTATCACCAAATGGACTAAGGTTTTGCAAGTGTTTGGTCTTAAATAGGGAGAGATAAGTACCGAAGGCGATGCACATGCATGGGATCTTAATGGCATTTCTTATTGTGCTCATTCACCTGTTTCCAGTCCACTCTTCATGGTAAAAAAGAAGAATGGTAAATATAGGCTGGTACAAGATTTGCGACTATAAACGATGTAGTATATCCCTCTCCACCTGTTGTTCCTAACCCATCAACCATTCTTAGTGAAATTCCACCTGACTCTCTGTGATTGATTTTGCTAATGTTTTTTTCTCTATTCCAGTACACCCAGACAGCAGATACTGGTTCTCCTTTTGTTTTAAAGGGAAGAGATACCAGTGGAACATGATGCCACAAGGGTTTACTGATTTGCCCAACATGTTCTCTACCCATCTTTTGCAAAACCTTGAGGCTTTCCTGCATCCCCCTGCAGGTACACTATATGGACAAAAGTCCAAAAAAAACCCTGAATGTACACAATTGTCTAGGACGTCTTTGTATGCTGTAGCATTACATTTTCCCTTCCCTGGAACTAAGAGGTCCAAACCTGCTCCAGCATGACAATACCCCTGTGCACAAAGTGAGCTCCATGAAGACATGGTTTGCCAAGGTTGGAGTGGAAGAACTCGAGTGTCCCACACAGAGCCCTAGCCTCAACCCCACTGAACACCTTTGGGATGAAATAGAACACCAACTGGTACCCCAGACCTCCTCACCCAACATCAGTGCCTGACCTCACTAATGCTGTTGTAGCTGAATGAACACAAATCCCACAGCCACACTCCAAAATCTAGTGAACAAGTGATGTCCTTTTTTGGGGGATGAAGAATTATTGCAGAACCTGGATTCCAGATTATGCAGAAATTTCATAACCACTTTCTAAGACACTCTCAATGTATGATCATGTTGAATGGACAGCAGAGGCTCATCTTGCTTTTGAAAAACTGAAAATGGCTGTTTTGTCTTCTTGTTTAGGCAGTCCAGACTATTCAAAGCCTTTTTGTTTGTATGTTCATGAGAAGAATGGGTTTATGTTATCTGTTCTCACACAACAACATGGGGACAGACAATGTCCCATAGCCTACTACTCGAAACAATTGGACCCTGTGATGCAGGGCCATCCTCACTGTGTTCCTCACTGAAGCTGTTTTATGATTGACTGATCTAGTAGATATGCATGATTTACATGTCTATGTACCTCATGATGTGTATAAGATCATCACTAATGCATGAACCATGTATTCATCAAACTCCAAACTTCTCACTTTTCACAATGTTCTCTTTTCTTTACAAAATGTTACTCTGCATTGTTGTAACACTGTAAATCCAGCCACTCTCTTACCTACCATTGAGGATGGAATACCACACAACTGTCTCACAGTTCTTGACATTGTTTCTAAACCTCGTCCTGACATTACAGATGTTCCTGGTTCTAATGCTGATTGTGTGTTCTTTGTAGATGGTTCCATTCTCCGACTTTCTGATGGAGAATGCCATTTGCACATCAGATTCGGTTGCTGAAGCATATCATCTGCCAAAATCTTTTTCTGCCCAAGCAGCAGAGCATTTTGCTCTCACCAGAGAATGCATTCTTGCACAAGGGAAATCTATTAGTGTTTTCACAGATAGCAAGTATGCTTTTCGCACATAACATGATACTGGCGTTCTTTAACATCGTGGTTTCCTTACATCTTCTGGGAAACCTATCATTATGAATCTTTTGGAAGCTGTCCTCTTGCCATCGCGAGTGTCTGTCTGTAAGTGTCTGGCACACACTAAACATGATGATTTTATTTCTTTGGATAATGCCTTTGCAGATTCCACAGTGAAGCAAGTTGACCTCTGATTTTTTTCTTTCACTTCTATACAGGATCAACCTTTCATTCAACAACAAGCTACACCAATGGAGCTGAGAGACTGGCATTGTACCAAAGACCTTGTTACTAATGTGTGGACTGACAACGAGAACAGACCAGCTCTTCCTAAAGCTGTGTTCCCTTTTCTTGCCAAAATTACTCACAGCACTGACCATGTTTCTAAGGGAGGTATGACAAACACTGTGAATAAACAATGGCATGTGCCTGGGTTTTCAAATTTGCTGTAATCATAAAATCATGTTATCGATAATTACCTGATTATTATTGTTATTGAATTATTACTGATTATTACTGATTGTTATTAAAATGGTCACCCATTTTTCTCTGGAATACATGGAAGGGAGGAATCTCAAAAATTAAAGAACTACAATGAACTACATACACTGTACAAACAGAGTCTGCTAGAAGAGAAACACTATGTTTGCTAAAGCATGTGTGTTAATAAGATCTTTACACCCTAATGTGTAAAACATAAATAATATTTTTAACTGATGTGTAAATAATTTACTGAAAATCTGATACTTTTAAAATAATCCTTCTCTACTTCATCATCACTCACAAATAAATAAGAGGCCTACCCCAGACACTGAACAATGTTGGTCACATATTCATAAATTGTATCATATTGTATCATATCGTTTCAGATTCAGTGGTATCGTCAAACATTGTATGATAGCCTTATGAATCAAAATTGTATTGTATGGATGCCTGTGGCTTAAACCCCTAATTAAAATACTGGTATCTCCCTTACTCACCCCATTTACTACCAACTAAAACTGGGCAGGCTGCATGTCTTGTTCGGTAATCTCCCTCTCCACTCCTGAAGAGATTGTACCAGAACACTGCTGTACCCTAGAAGCACAGGAATGAAAAACACAATAAATGGCACTACTAACAACATACAACATGCAGACATACAATATACGGTCAAAGTATATAGTCATCTGATCATAACAGCCATATGTAGGCCTGCAGGTTGTTATAGCAGCAAAGGGGGGACCAACTCCATATTAATACCCATGGATATGGAATGGGATGTTCAATGGTCAGGTGTCCACATACTTTATGCCATATAGTGTATTAACCAAGCTTTGTGTAATGTTCACTGCTAGAGTCACACGGTCAAAAATGTTACCCAGCTTACCTCCTAACAGTGATCATTAAAAAAGTATTATGTAAGCTTTCTGGATTGTTCCCTCATGATCTCACTCCAGCTAGCAAATCAACAAATTGTACATTAGCATACAGTATGATAACAACATATTCAGCTAAACCTGAAAGAGGATACTGAGACACTAAGAAAATTTGTCCTCTAGACACAAGTGAAGTATCCAAAAGAATCCAGAAACCTTGTTCAATGTGGGTTCTAACCTGCATAAGGTTTCTCAAGATAAGATATTTTATACTGATATTCTAGTATAAAGAAATCTTTCACAGGTTAGATTTAGAAAAAATTAAATAACACATAGAAAAGGATGGGTTCCCAATCTTGTTCCATCCTCTTGTCATTGTAGACTTTCCTTTGACTCTTTCCTCTGGCTTGCTCATTAGGACTCTAAATCCATATTCAGAGGCTGCTTCTGAAAGGCTACTTTGTGTTGATGTCTATTATTAAAAGTACATACAAATTAAATTGAATTCACACTAAATTGTAAAATGATTGATATGGAGCTTCTCCCTGTCACGGTTCATGGGTTCACCGGCCCCTTCTGGCCGTTTCATGTACTACGGTTGATTAGTCATTGCTTTCAGCTGCCACTCATTACCGGCTCTATTTATACCTCAGCGTTTGTCCTGTCTTTTGTCAGTTCGTTGTCTTCATGTTTGTGCTTTTTCAGTTCCGCGGTTGCGCTGTGTGCATTGAACTCTGGAGGATTACTGTTTCCAGCTGGCTTCCTGGGACTGTCCGTTCAGCCTGTTCAGTATTTGCAACCTCATTAAAAGCCTCAGTTTACTCGCTATTGAATCCGCCTCCTTTTTTTCGCCGTGACAGAACGAACTGACTATTATTATGGATTCAGCAAGTGCCGCTGGCGTCAACAGTTTTCTCTCGGACACGGCCACGCGTCTTGACAGGCAAGAGGAACAAATGGTCGCCACGGGTCACGCAGTACGGGCTTTGGTGGCGCAGGTGTCCGAGCTCACTGCCCAAGTGCAACTACTGAGAACCGGACTGGTGACATCACCCACTGCGCCAGCTCCTCAAGATTTAACCCCTCAATCGCCGCTTACTACTCAACCCGAGCCACGCCTACCACCTCCCGCCTCATACTCTTTTCTCTCCAGCCCCAGACCTTCTCCACCGAGCGATCCAAGGTGGCGCTGGTGCTGACGTTACTGTCGGGGAAGGCGGCGTTGTGGGGGACAGCAGTATGGGAAAACCAACACCTGTGTTGTGCCTCATTCCAGACACTCGCCGAGGAGATGAGGAGGGTTTTTGATCGGGCCGTGACGGGACGCAAGGCAGCTCGGAAGCTGGCCGACTTAAGTCAGGGCGATCTTCCGGTTTCGGATTACTCTGTTGAGTTCCGCACCCTGGCGGCGGAGTGTAATTGGAACGAGGAGGCGCAGTGGGATATGTTCCTGCATGGGCTGGCAGACCGCATCCAGAGGGAGATATTCATGCTAGAGCTCCCAACGTCCCTGGACGGGCTTATCGCCCTGGCCATTAAGGTGGACGCACGCCTACAGCAGCAGGAACAGCGGGGGCTACGACGCGCAGTTCCGGTTGCCGTGGATCTCCCGGTTTCCCTCTCCAGCGATGCGGTCAGCTCTGCGCACGATCCGGAGCCCATGCAGGTGGGCAGAGCCCGACTGTCCCGGGAGGAGAGGGATCGCCATCGGACAAAAGGATTGTGCCTCTATTGCGGAGGGGCGGGACACATTGCCTCGGCTGTCCGGTAAAAGCCACCGCCCGACAGTAGATCAGAGGTTACTGTCGGGTGGAACAGCGGCGGGTAAAGCCTCTTCTACAACGCTCCTTCCGGTACGGCTGCAGCAGGGAAGCACACTTCACCCCGGTCAAGCCCTTTTGGACTCTGGAGCGGAAGGTAATTTTATGCCACTGCCCGACGGTAGCCACCGCCCGACGGTAGACATATATGAACTGATCAACCATATCTCTCAGCACGTCAGGCGAGTGCTCCTTTGGCTGCTCGAGAATGGGCTTTTTGTCAAGGCGGAGAAATGCGTTTTTCATGCACAGTCCGTTCCGTTCCTGGGGTTCATCGTTTCGTCTGGGGGGGTGCGCATGGATCCCGATAAGATCAAGGCTGTGGTGGATTGGCCAGCCCCTGGCTCTCGCAAGGCCCTGCAGATGTTTCTGGGGTTCGCCAATTTTTACCGGCGTTTCATTCGCAACTTCAGCCAACTCGCTGCCCCTCTGACCGCCTTGACCTCCACCAAGACGGCGTTTAGCTGGTCGAGCACAGCCCACGCTGCTTTTACCAACCTCAAGAGCCGCTTCGTTTTGGCCCCTATTCTTATTGCCCCTGATCCGTCGCGTCAGCTTGTGGTGGAGGTCGACGCTTAGGAGGTGGGGGTGGGCGCGGTTCTGTCCCAGCGCTCCTCCGCGGACGGCAAGATGCATCCGTGCGCCTTTTTTTTTCATCGCCTGTCTCTCGCCGAACAGAATTATGACATTGGTAATAGAGAGCTGTTGGCGATGAAGTTGGCCTTAGAGGAGTGGCGTCATTGGTTGGAAGGCTCGGGGGTGCCTTTTATCGTCTGGACTGATCATAAGAACCTTGAATATATCAGATCAGCCAAACGTCTTAACTCCAGGCAGGCTCGGTGGGCTCTTTTTTTCGGTCGTTTCATTTTTTCCATCTCATATCGTCCGGGCTCTAAGAACATCAAGCCCGACGCCTTGTCCCGCGTTTTTGATGGTTCCGATCAGCAGACTACTCCCGAGCTTATTTTACCCGAGAGACTTGTGGTCTCCACCATCACTTGGGAGATTAAGTCTAAGGTCTGCATGGCCTTACAAGGGGTAACGCCTCCGTCCGGGTGCCCACCGGGTCGGTTATTTGTGCCGGACAGGTTAAGGTCTGACGTCATCCGCTGGTGCCACTGCTCTAAGGTTGCTTGTCATCCGGGGATTAGTCGTACTGCCTTTTTGGTCAAACAACGGTTCTGGTGGCCATTGATGGCTCGTTACATTCGGGAGTTTGTTTTGGCTTGCTCGGTCTGTGCCAGTTGTAAGACTTCCAATCGGCCCCCAGAGGGTCTCCTTCAACCGCTGTCTGTCCCTTCTAGACCCTGGTCCCACATAACGTTAGATTTCGTTTCTGCCCTCCCTCTGTCCCAGGGTAACATGGTGGTTTTGACCGTGGTGGACCGGTTCTCGAAGGCGGCCCATTTTATTCCCCTGCCCAAATTGCCTTCTGCCAGGGAGACGGCAGTTACTGTCGTTGATCACGTCTTTCGCATTCATGGCCTCCCGACTGATGTGGTTTCTGACAGGGGTCCCCAGTTCGTTTC
Source organism: Pangasianodon hypophthalmus (assembly GCF_027358585.1). Lineage (NCBI taxonomy): Eukaryota > Metazoa > Chordata > Actinopteri > Siluriformes > Pangasiidae > Pangasianodon > Pangasianodon hypophthalmus. The sequence goes on along the minus strand of NC_069724.1, from coordinate 14,436,977 downwards.
CAAATTTTGGAGAGAGTTTTGTCGGTTACTGGGGGCGAGTGTTAGCCTTTCGTCTGGTTTCCATCCTCAGAGCAACGGGCAGTCCGAGTGAGCCAAACAAGATCTGGAGCGGGTGTTACGATGTTTGGTTTCACAGAACCTGTCCTCTTGGAGCCAACAGCTCTCTTGTGTAGCTTAGGGTACCAGCCACCTATTTTTCCCAGCCTGGAATCCGAAGTCGCGGTCCCCTCTGCCCACACCTTCGTCCAGAAGTGCCGTCGCACCTGGAGAACTGTTCGTCAGACACTTCTCCGGGTGGGTGCGCGCACCAAGGCTCAGGCTGATCGCCACCGGGCGAAGCCTCCCGTCTATGTCGTCGGTCAAAAAGTGTGGCTTTCTAGTAAAGATATTCTGCTCCGCTCCGTTTCGAGTAAATTGGCTCCCAAATTCATTGGCCCATTCATTGTCACTAAGATTCTTTGCCCAGTGGCAGTCCGCCTCAAACTTCCGCCAGCGTACAGGAGAATCCATCCCGTGTTCCACGTATCCAAATTGAAACCTGTTTTTCACTCGCCTATTAATCTGCCAGCCCCCCCCTTCTGGCCGTTTCGTGTACTACGGTTGATTAGTCATTGCTTTCAGCTCATTATCGGCTCTATTTATACCTCAGCGTTTGTCCTGTATTTTGTCAGTTCTTTGTCTTCATGTTTGTGCCTTTTCAGTTCCGCGGTTGCGCTGCGTGCCTTGAACTCTGGAGGATTACTGTTTCCAGCTGGCTTCCTGGGACTGTCCGTTCAGCCTGTTCAGTATCTGCAACCTCATTAAAAGCCTCAGTTTACTCGCTATTGAATCCGCCTCCTTTTTTTCGCAGTGACACTCCCCTTCTCTGTTTGTCATATACAGTTCTCTCCAAAAGGATTGAAGCGGCAAGGCAAATTCTTTTTTTTGTGTGTGTGTGTGTGTTATACATTGAAGATATTTGAGTTCAAAATATGAATATGAGACGATAAATCAGAATTTCAGCTTTAATTTCCTGATATTTACTCTCATGAAACACTTTATTAGGAATCTGTACACCTACATATTCATACAATTATCTAATCAGCCAATTATGTGGCAGCAGTGCAATGCATAAAATCATGCAATGACAGACCAGCAGCTTCAGGGAATATTCACATCAACCATCAGAACAGGGAAAAAATGTAATCCCAGTGATTTTGACCGTGTCATGATTGTTGGTGCCCGATCGGTGGGTTTGAGTATTTCTATAACCGCTGATCTCCTGGGATTTTCATGCACAACAGTCCCTAGAGTTTACTCAGAATGGTGTAATAAAGAAAAAATATCCAGTGAGTGGCAGTTCTGGGGACAGAAATGCCTTGTTGAAGAGCAAGGTCAACGGAGAATGGCCAGATTTGTTCGAGCTGACAGAAAGGCCACAGGAACTAAGATAAACACTATGTACAATTGTGGTGAGCATAAAAGCATCTCAGAACTGGACAACTGAAGACTGGAAAAACTTAGCCTGGTACTGTATGATGAATCTCGATTTCTGCTGAGCCACACAGATGGTAGGGTCATAATTTGGGGCCAACAATATGAATCCATGGACCAAACCTGTCAAAAACCTGTCATTTTACCCATCATCTAATGGCTACTTCCAGCATAATGCACCATGTCACAAAGCAAAAGCTGTCTCAAAAAACTGGTTTCATGAACATGACAATGAGTTCAGTGTTCTTCAGGGGCCTTCCCAGTCACCGGATCTGAGTCAAATAGAACACCTTTTGGATGTAGTAGAACTGGAGATTCGCTGCATGAAAGTGCAAAATGAACTGCGTGATGCAATTATGTCAACATGGAACAGAATCACGGATGTTTCCATCATCTTCTGGAATCCATGCCACGAAGAATTGAGGCTGAGTTTAGAGCAAGGGGAGGCCCTACTCAGTATTAGTATAGTGTTCCTAAAAAAGTGCTCAGTGACTGTATATCTAGCTATGTTAAACAAATTAGAACATGGCACCTCTGGTGGCAGACCACCCAATATTTGGTGAACAAAAGTATTGGAACAGATCATCTTAAAGTAAATTAAATTAAAGAACAGTTAATATTTGGTTGCATATTCCTTGCTTGCAATAATTACATCAAGTCGGCGACCCACTGACATCACCAAACTGTTGCATTCTTCTTTTGTGATACTGTTCCAGGCTTTTATTGCAGCTTCTTTCATTTGTTATTTGTTTTAGGGGGTTTCTCCCTTCAGTCTCCTCTTCATGCTCAATTGGGTTAAGGTCTGGTGATTGACTTGGCCACTCTAAAACCTTCCAGTTTTTTCCATCGATGAAGTCCTTTGTTGTGTTGGCAGTGTTTTTTGGGTCATTTTGGGTCTTGCTGCATGATGAAGTTCCACCCAATTAGTTTGGATGCATTTCCCTTTAAATTGGCAGACAGACTGTTTCTGTAGACTTCTGAATTCATTCTGCTGGTACGACCATGAGTTAAATCATCAATGAATATTAGTGAGCCGGTTCCAGAAGCAGCCATGCATGCCCACGCCATGACAAATCCGTCATTGTGCTTGTATGTTTGGATCATGAGTAGATCCTTTCTTTCTTTATACCAAGAGGTTAATCTTGGTTCCTTTTGTGGATCATCATTGTATTTCTTCATGAATTCCAATCTGGCCTTCTGCTTCTTACTGCTGATGAGTGGTTTGCATCTTGTGGTATGGCTCTATAAGTCTTCTTCAAATAGTGGATTGTGATACCTTCATCCCTGCCCTGTTGGGGTTATTTGTTATATCACTGACTGTTGTTTTTGGGTTTTTCTTCACAGCTCTCACGATGTTTCTGTCATGAGCTGCTGCTGTTTTCCTTGGACAATTTTTTCGATGTCTGGTACACTAGTGGGTTCTTGCTTTTACAGCACATTCCAAATTGTTGTATTGGCTATGCCCAATGCTTATGCAATGGCTCTGATTGATTTACCCTCTCTTCTCATCTTCAAAATGGCTTGCTTCGCTCCCATAGACAGCTCTCTGGTCTTCATGTTGGCTTATCCTTTTTAACAACAAATACAGTCTTCACAGAAGAAACCCAGGGCTCAAACCAAGAGTAGACATTTATAGCTATTACTTGTTTAAATAATCAATCTAACAGGGCACACCTGGGCAACAAGAAACACCTGTCAGTCACATTTTAATATTTTTGATCACTTGAAGAATGGGTGGGTTCCTACAAAAGATCCCATGTTCTAAGTTGTTTTACACATCTAGATGTAAATATCAGTAAATGAAAGCTGAAATTCTGATCTATCGTCTCATATTCATCTATTGATCTCAAACGCAAATGTCTTCAGTGTATAGCAAAAACATATATATAAGAACTGGTCTTGCCATTCCAACACTTTAGAAGGGGACAGTATTTGTACTTTTCTTTCTACTCCAGTATTTTTCTTTTTAAGTCTCCTGCCAGACTATGTGGACTATATTGTGGAGTATCCAAAAACACACCCACTGTCAGTGCCTCCCATGTACTGCAAAAATGTTTTTAAATTCAATATACAATTTATGTTTGAGGTTGCTGACTAAGCACATTGACATAAGTTTTTATAGATTTTTTTAAAATAGTTTTTATAGGTTAACTACTATACAAGTATCTAGAAAGGTATCTTCTTCCCAGATTAAAGCAGTGGGCATGAATGAGACAGAAACTTTGTGAACTAAGTCACTAGAATGTTGTGGGCAATGGTAAATGAATCCTACCTTTCTTGGCCAGATAGCGGCGCCAAAATCTGGAAACACAGTGGCACCACCAGCTTCCACATCACTCATCTGCCATTAGAAAAGTAAATGTAAAAAAAAAAACAAACAAAAAAAAAACGTGTGTGTGTGTGTAAATAATACAAGGAGAAATGGCCCCTGTGTTTTCTTCCCATCGTAACCCTATCACTTCCATCTCTTTGTACTTATGGCATTCTATACTATTAGTAAAAAAGCAAACAGCCACACTCTGGAAATCCAACTGTCTGAACCGCAATCTGACAAAGGATCTGAAGAGTGGTATAGCTATAAAATGATTTTTGCACTGTCACATATAAGATCATTTTCACAGAATAGGTTGATGACTTGAACTCAGTACTGTACAATGCATAGATTATTAGAGACTATTATGGTTCCTGGAATCTTTCAACTAGAAACTTATTGAATGCTCACCTAGCCAGCAATCGTAACTAATATTACTGAAAAGTGCATTTTGACAGATTTAGCTTAAGTAAAATAAACCACTGAGATTATGACAATGCAAATTGAAACTCAGACTGATTGTGTATACTGTCAGGTCCATAAATATTCAGACATTTACAGTTTGGTTTTCTTTATATTGGTCTTTACTTTATATTAGTCTTTACTGCAGCTGTTTCCAGTTCTTATTGGTTCTTGGGAAGTATTGCCTTCAGTTTTGCCTTCAGAAAATGAAATACATCCTCTATTGGTCACAGGTCAGGTGACTGAATTGGCCATTGCAGAACATTCCACTTCTTTACCTTAAAAAAGTCTTAGGTTGCTTTTGAAGTATGCATTGGGTCATTGTCCATTTGCATTGTGAAGCGCTGTCCAATGAGTTTTGAAGCATATGGCTGAATCTTAGCAGCTAATATTGCCCTATATACTTCAGAATTCACCCTGCTGCTTTTGTCAGCAGTCACATTAAATACAGTAAATACAAGGGAACCAGTTCCAATACATACATGCCCATGCCATACATGCCCACGCCATAAGATGGTATGTTTCAGATCAGTTCCTTCCATTCTCCATATTCTTCTCTTCCCATCATTCAGGTACAAGTTGCTTTTTGGGTCCTCTGTCCATAGAATGTTGTTCCAGAACTTTTTTTTTTTTTGGACAAACTCTAATCTGGTCTTCCTGTTTTTGAGGCTTACCAGTGGTTTACATCTCGTGGTAACCCCTTTGTATTTACTCTGGGGAAGTCTTCTCTTGATTGTTGACTTTGACACGGATACACCTACCTCCTGGAGGGCGTTCTTGATCTGGCAAACCATTGTGAAGGAGTTTTTCTTCACCAGAGAAAGAATTATTGTCATCCACCACAGTTGTTTTCTGTGGTCTTTCATGCGTTTTGGTGTTCCTGAGCTCACCAGTGCACTCTTTCTTTTTAAGAATGTACCAAATAGTTGATTTGGTCATACCTAATATTTTTCCTATCTCTCTGAGGGGTTTGTTTTTTGTTTGTTTTGAATTTACTTGTTTACTTTATATTGAGAGTTAACAGCAGCAAATTCCAAATTCAAACACTACATTTGAAATCAAATCTAGACATTTTATCTGCTTACTTCTAAATGAAATAATGAGGGAACATTATTCACACCTGACCAAGGAACAGCTGAGCAATCAACTGTCCATTGACAATAACTTTCTCAATGTCCAAATATTTACAGACCTGACTGTCTATACACATACAGTCATTAAAATGTTATTTTTGCAATGTTAGCTGAAAAAGCACTGGCTGACAATAGGGCCTTTCGCACCGCTTTAGTTCCAGAACTAAATTTACAGTACTAAAGTACTGGGCGATTTTGCGTGAACTATTTCCCAGTACCATTTAAAGGGTTGCATTTGCACCGACAGTGGGCACTAGGAAGTGACGTAAGCCGGTCGACAGCAACGTCATTTGTGCATGGCGTTCAACAACGGAAACAACCGGAGGATGGAGGATGCTGTGATCGGAGCTGTGTTTTTGTTGTGTCTCGCGGGTTTCACAATAATGGACATGGAATGTCGACGTATACGTAAAGCGAAATAAGTTGACACTATAGTATGTTTACACAGAGTTTTAAATCATGGCGGGTGAGGGCGTTTTCATATGCATTTGGCCAATCAACGTCTACTTACGTCACAGATAGTACCAGTTGTGCTAGTTAGACCCTGCTCCGGAGTAGGAGCTAATTTGGTTCTCGAAAAAGGCAGTCTGGTACTAAAATCGCACCCAGTTCCGGAGGTGCAAAAACGCCAAAAAGTAGGTAGTTCCAAAATTAGTTCAGGTACTATGAAAATGTTCCCGCTGTGCGAAAGGCACTACTGTGACTCATGGAATGCTAAATGTACTTTTGTCATATATTTGGCCCAATTTTATGGTAATTATTTGCATCAATTATGCATTGTAAACTATTTAATAAACAAGAATCCAATGCCATAGCACCTTTGTATGACTAGTGAAGATCATGCACACTATAAAGGATATGCCAGAAGAAGCCAGTGTGAGACTTATGAGCAGCTATTAATTTACATTAGATTTCATTAATGTACAGCTATTTACCTATACCTAATTAAGCAAAAAAAAAATATATTTTTCAATGTGTAAAAACATTAAATTATAACACATGATGGCAATATTGAAAAAGAGCACATTTATTGGTGAAATGACCCCGGAACTGTCACTCATTAAAAATTCATTACTCTCACCAGGGGGGACTCAGAGCATACATACTTACATAATTTAAAAAAGTAGCCACACGATTTCCTGTGCCTAATGATTTGAAAGCCTCGGTCTCATCTTTCTATGAAGATAAAATTTCACAGTAAAAACAGAGTAAAGAAACAGCTTGCTTCAGAGCGCACACATGTACTTACGTAGTTAAGAAAGGTGGCAAGCCTATTTCCATCAACCTTGAGGTTGCTGTCAAAAGGACGCTGCAACAGACATTTATAATTTTAAACCAAACTGAACTGACCAGCTGAAAGGGCTCCAATCTTTGAGGTTCTCACCACACAGAAATGGTGAAAAAAAAGCACAAAAAAATGACAAAGAAAAAGTTGAGGACATTTTTCATTTGGATTAAACAAGTACTGTAAATTCTAATGAATTTGAAGTACTTGCTAGTTCAATCTGCCTAAAGATATTTACCCATCCATAGTTTTGGAATTACTTGTAACTACAATCTGTACCAGCTGTAAAGTATGATCTAATACAAATCTTGTAAGATACAATTCTCTGTAAATACAGACAGGTCCATAAGTATTTGGACAGTGACACAGTTTTTGTAATTTTCCTTCTGTACACCACAACAATGGATGTCCTTAATTTGTCATGGGGAAACAGGCCACACCTGGCCATAAAACTGTTTATCAGCCAATTACATGTGAACCTGTGAAAATGGAGGGACTCTAAAAAAAAAAAAATGGCTGTAAGTTAATGCAATATTTTATTAAACCCTTTGAATTAAAGTCTACCCTTCAATCACATCTTGATTGCTTCATTTCAAATCCATTGTGGTGGTGTACAATGGAAAATTGTGTCACTGTCCAAATACTTATGGACCTGACTGTAGGTACTTGCAATTGAACTATCAATATTATAGTGGCGTTTCATTTTCATTTCTGGTAGGCTTTGCTAGAGACAGTTCATGATTAGTGATTTGAATTAAACCTGTTAGGATTGAATTTAAGAAAGTGGCTGTTGCTAATATTTATGCTTTACGCTAATCTAATAATATGATTCCTTAAAAAGTGCCTAACAATTATCATTTCAATTCCCGGTATTATATTATAAATAAGCATTTAATGCACGTTTCGCCAAGCCTCGCCAGTTAGTTACATTTGCTACACTGGATAAAGTGTTTCTTGAAAAGTAAAAGTTTTACCATGTCACATTCATAACATTTTTGTTATCAAAAATTTCTGAGAGTAGATTAACAGGTCTCCAATATGGATCTGAAGGCATTTTAACAGAATAAATACATTTAATTTAAAAGCTTGTAATGAAGTCTTCCACAATGTTTAATCCTAAACCTCTCCTTCTGTGTTTTAGGATTATGAAATTTCAGAATTTCACAATCCATAAATTCTTGCACTATTGATTTACAGGTATCCCACACTCAAAGCAGTGAAAGCTTGTTGAGGTGCCATGTTAAATACACTATATTACCAAAAGTATTCGGTCACCTGCCTTGACTCACATATGAACTTAAGTGCCATCCCATTCCTAACCCATAGGGTTCAATATGATGTCGGTCCACCTTTTGCAGCTATTACAGCTTCAACTCTTCTGGGAAGGCTGTCCACAAGGTTGAGGAGTGTGTTTATAGGAATTTTTGACCATTCTTCCAAAAGCGCATTGGTGAGGTCACACACTGATGTTGGTCGAGAAGGCCTGGCTCTCAGTCTCCCCTTTAATTCATCCCAAAGGTGTTCTATCGGGTTCAGGTCAGGACTCTGTGCAGGCCAGTCAAGTTCATCCACACCAGACTCTGTCATCCATGTCTTTATGGACCTTGCTTTGTGCACTGGTGCACAGTCATGTTGGAAGAGGAAGGGGCCCGCTCCAAACTGTTCCCACAAGGTTGGGAGCATGGAATTGTCCAAAATGTTTTGGTATCCTGAAGCATTCAAAGTTCCTTTCACTGGAACTAAGGGGCCAAGCCCAACTCCTGAAAAACAACCCCACACCATAATTCCTCCTCCACCAAATTTCACACTCGGCACAATGCAGTCCGAAATGTACCGTTCTCCTGGCAACCGCCAAACCCAGACTCGTCCATCAGATTGCCAGATGGAAAAGCGTGATTCATCACTCCAGAGAACACGTCTCCACTGCTCTAGAGTCCAGTGGCGGCGTGCTTTACACCACTGCATCCGACGCTTTGCATTGCACTTGGTGATGTGTGGCTTGGATGCAGCTGCTCGGCCATGGAAACCCATTCCATGAAGCTCTCTGCGTACTGTACTTGGGCTAATCTGAAGGTCACATGAAGTTTGGAGCTCTGTAGCAATTGACTGTGAAGAAAGTCGACGATCTCTTTGCACTATGCGCTTCAGCATCCGCTGACCCCTCTCCGTCAGTTTACGTGGCCTACCACTTCGTGGCTGAGTTGCTGTTGTTCCCAAACTCTTCCATTTTGTTATGATAAAGCTGACAGTTGACTGCGGAATATTTAGGAGCGAGGAAATTTCACGACTGGATTTGTTGCACAGGTGGCATCCTATGACAGTTCCACGCTCGAATTCACTGAGCTCCTGAGAGCGGCCCATTCTTTCACAAATGTTTGTAAAAACAGTCTGCATGCCTAAGTGCTTGATTTTATACACCTGTGGCCAGGCCAAGTGATTAGGACACCTGATTCTGATCATTTGGATGGGTGACCGAATACTTTTGGTAATATAGTGTATGTTAAGTTGACTGGGCAATCACTGATTAGGGGATGGATTTATTGAAAGTCTTAAAAGCTTGAGAGCGATAAGCTATTGAAACAACCAGGAAAGCCTTGCACAGTGCTTACCCTTGAGAAGTCATAATGTGGCTCATATTGACCTCCAACCCCATAGTTAGCAACCTATATTCGGGAAAAAAATAATAGGTCATATTATGAAAAAGGTCATAACTGAAAAAGTCATAGTTTTTATTCCAATAATATAACAATTATTTGCTCCACAAAAGAAGCCAATTTGACCATAAAACCAAACAAACAAGCAAAAAAAAAAAACCCACAAACCCTTGCTCATGCAGTGTTTAGTAAGTGTGTTCTTTTAACATCCTACCTAGATTCTATTATAGCAAAAACCCTAAACAATTAAATGCACACAATGTTCTATACAGACTTAATAGATTATTTTGATGTAAATGAGCATAATCAGGTGTAGACTTGGGGTGGACGATAGAAACTCATTCAAAATTCTGTAGAAATATTTTCTACTATCCAGACAATAATGATATGATATCCTAAAAAGCAATTTTAAATTGGATTATTATAATTATTATTATTACTATTATTATTATTAGTAGTAGTAGTAGTAGTAGTAATAGTAGTTGTTGTTGTTATATCAAGCTGTGCCACAATGGAGTTTATTTGTGTGTGTGTGTGTGTGTGTGTGTGTGTGTGTGTATGAGGAAAGTTTTCAGTGCCAGAAAATGATTTTGGTAGTATTTGAAACCATCAACACTTACACATAAGACAAGTTCTATTCAGTATTAGTACACTAGCACAAACCACTAAAATTATAGCATGTTTTTTTTCCCCATACTCTCTGCATTGCTATGTTCATGATATTCAATATGTAGCTTACTACCAGGAGGCAGGGGACACTAATAGTCAGGATCCATAGCCTCATGCTATACTGCTCATATTGTAAATAAAACCCATATCAGTATTGTCACATAATGTGAGTGGAGAGGGATGCAAGTGCAATATTAAGCGTTTATTGAGAGGCAGGCAGACAAATCCAAAAACAAAGAGCAAACAGGTGATCATAAACAGGCACAGGGTCAGGCGATCAGCACACAGTCATAACTAAGCAAAACAAACACGTGAATCAAGAAACAGGCAAGAAGTCAAAACCGGAGCAAACACACAGAACAAAACGGCTAGGTAAAGCCAGGCAGCAAAAACACTGAACAACAATACTGCGCAAGGCACAAAGACACATGGTGGGGGGTGAGGGGTGTATAAGTATACAAACTAATCAAGGGCAAACTGGGAACAGGTAAGATTTATCATGGCATGTGAGGGGAAAGATCAAATAACGATACAGGGGCAGACACAGGACAGAAACCAAAACAAAAACACACATAGCAACATAAAGACATAACCTGGAAGTGTGCGCTGTCGCGCTGCTGGTTGCTTAAGCTTGCTGAGCGCTTTTTCACTTTGGGCTCAGCACGAGGGGGAAATACCTGACAGATCGTGTACAAAAGTTCGAATCGCATACAAAAGCTCTCCCATGGCAGTTCCGCCCCTCTGGGCAAATTATCGACAAAAGACCCAAGGTCCCGGGGCAGGCATTGTCTCTCCTGTTGGATTCTCCCAGAGGATCCGGGAAGCAGACATTGTGCATATTGGCCGGAGGCAGGCAGTGGGTCAATGACAGGCTGACCGAGGTCAGGTGGCGGGCTAGGACAGGTTCGCCAATGTGTCAGGTGGCAGGAACAAGGCTTGGAAGGCCACGCCATTGGCCTCTGGCGTGAGCGAGTCTTGGGAGGTCGCCTCTTCGGTCTCAGGCTTGAGCAGGTCATGGTAGACCACCTCGTTGGTCTCAGGGTGGAGCTCTGGAGGTGAGGCCGCCATGTTGGCCTCTGGCTGAAGCTCTACAGGGGAGGCCACCACGTTGGCCTCTTCATAGTAGCTGATGAACAGCCAAACGGGTTCGTCCAACAGGCTGGCCCTCCCCAAAAAATTCGAAGCAAAAGTCCCCCTTCCCATAAATCACCCTCATTAAACAAATGAACTCAGCCACGCTTCACAGGCCTATGGTTCCCGTGGTGACCAGAAGCTCCACCCACTGATGGGCCCTGCTGGTGAACCGGTACAGCAAGAATATGAGCCACTGTTTCTCTTCGGACTTGAGGTTCAACAGGCTGGAAAAATATAATAGGGTCTACAGCATGAATCCTTTAAAAAGGTCTTCAGGGCCATCAAAGGGGTAAGGGGATACATGAAAGTCTGGGGGAAGTGGACTGAATTGAATGCCGGCATGGTGATCCCGGTGTAGCGCCCCTCTCGCCTTCCTGCTGCATCCATGTTGTAAGCGCAGTATTCTGTCACGTAATGTGACTGTAGATGGATGCAATATAAAGCGTTTATTGAGAGGCAAGCAGACAAATCCAAAAACGAAGCGCAAACACATAGTGAAAAACAGACACAGGGTCAGATGATCAGCAAACAGGCATAACTAGCCAACCCAGAAGTGCACGCTGTCGCTCTGCCGGTTGCTTAAGCATGCTGAGCTTGGCTCTCAGCACAAGGGGGAAATACCTGACAAGTATACATATTTTCATGAAATACATACAGTTCTTCCTGAAAGTATTGGAACAGCAAGGCCAATTCTTGGAACATGTGACTGACAGGTGCTTCTTGTGGTCCAGGTGTGCCCTGTTAGATTGTTGATTGTTTAAACAATTGGGAAGACTGCATTTGTTGGTAAAAAGGATAAACCAACATGAAGACCAGACAGCTGTCTATGGGAGAAAGGCAAGAAAAAGGGAAAATCAAAAATCAAGAGCCTCCGCATAATCATTGGGCATAGTCAAGCATTGGGTATATCCGTTACAACAATTTGCAATGTCTCGAAAAAGAAAGAAACAAGTGTGTACTAACAACCAGACATCAAACAGGTCAGACACAGAAAGCAACAGCAGTTGTGACAGAAACTTTGTGAGAGCTATGAAGAAAAACCCAACAACAACACCATCAACCTCCACAGGGCAGGGGTGAAAGTATCACAAACCACCATTCGAAGAAGACTCAGAGAGCAGAAATACAGAAGCCATAACAAGATGCACGGTGGAGTTAGTGTCATGGCTTGGGCTTGCATAACTGCTTCTGGAATAGACTTACTAATCTTTATTGATGATGTAACTCATGATGGTAGCAGCAGAATGGATTCTGAAGTCTACGGAAACGTTCTGTCTGCCAATTTACAAAGAAATGTATACAATCTAACTGGGAGAAACTTCATCATGCAGCAAGACAATGACCCAAAACACACTGCCAACACAACATAGGGGGAAAAAGTAGAAGGCCAAGTCAATCACCAGACCCAACTGAGCAGGCATTTCACCTCCTGAAGAGGAGATTGAAGGGAGAAATTCCCAAAACAAACAACAACTGAAAGAAGCTGCAGTACAATCCTGGAAAAGCATCTGAAAAGAAGAATGCAACAGTTTGGTGATGTCAGTGGGTTGCAGGCTTGATGCAATTATTGCAAGGGATATGCAACCAAATGTTTTTTTTTTTTTTAACTTTAATTTACTTTAAGACTATCTGCTCCAATGCTTTGGCTCACCAAAACATGGAGTGGTCTGCCAACCAAGGTGCCATGTTCCAAGTTGTTTAACACAACTAGTTATAAAATATCAGGAAATTAAAGCTGAAATTCTATTGTGTCATATTCATCTTTTCAGTGTATAGCAAAAATAAAGGAATTGGCCTTGCTGTTCCTATACTTTCAGAGGGGACTGTATTTATCAAACTTGTGGTCCATATAATATATTCACATTTGTTTTTGCATATTGCTCATATTGTTTATAAGGCGCCTTTGCACATATTTAATTTTGCACATTTTCATTATGCACATAATCCTTCTGCACATTCTGTCATACATATTTCTTTGTATATAGCTTCATATTGCACATTTAAAAATATTGTTCATATTCATCACTTGATCTATGTATCTCACTGGTAACAACCGCATACTGTAGCCCTGTCTAGTAGTTGTACTGGACCTTATTGCAGCACTTGATACACTAAATCATGCTATTCTTCTGCATTAGCTTAAATGTAGTGCTGGCATCCAGGGGACTACTCTAAATTGGTTTGCCTCCTACCTCAAAGACAGGACATTTTCTTTCATTGAGAATTGGTAATTTCTCATCTTCCTCAGCAGCAATCACCAGTGGCGTACCTCAGGGCTGCATCCTGGGCCTGTGCTGTTCCCATTGTACAAGCATGTACAAGCACCATCCCCTTCAGTCATTTTTTTTGTAAATTCAACAGTTCCTACCATTTTTACCTGACTACACACAGCTGTAATTCCCACTAAAACCTGATAAAAATGTCTCTTTGCAAATTATTTTTTGATTGTATTTTCGATATTAAATGTTGGATATCTAAAAAATGCTAATTAATGGCAAGACAGAAGTGATTATATTTGGTCATCCAGATTCTACAAAAACTAAAGCTAACAAACTGGTGCCTCTATCAAGTAACATACAAAGCTATGCAAAAAAAAATCTTGCTGAAATTTTTGACTATGGTCTGAAATTTGAAAAGCAGGTAAACGCCGTTGTGAGGGGAAGCTTTTTTCAAAGGAGAACTATTGCCAAATTAAAACATGTCTTGTCTAGATCTGGAGGCTGTTATTCACACTTTCATTTCCTCTTGCACTGATTATTGTAATTCCCTCTACATGGGACTGGTGCAAAATGAAGCTGCTCAGATCCTGACTGCCACCAAAAAGGGGGAAGGCATCTCTCCTGTCCTGGCCTCCCTTCATTGGCAGGCAGTTAAGCACAGAATAGAGATGCTACAAGCTACTTTTAACTTTTCTGTCGACTCTGGTAAAGGTGACTGGGCCTTTTCTGTTGCAGCTCCAAAATTATGGAACAGCTTTCACTTTTTGATAAAGGCATTCCCCTACTGTAGACATTTATAAATCCAATTTAAAATGGTATTTATTCTCCCAGGCATTTGAAGGTCTTTAGGATCTGTAGTATTAGGCCTTGGTTTTGACATTTTTTCCAAATTTCATTAGCCTTCATTCAATTTGGAGCTTCTCTTAAGCCCATTTTACATCAGACCATGGTGGCTGCAAATTCAAAACTCTGTCATGTTCATCAGAGTGACCTTTACACTGAGCTTGCAGTGCCACTATTTAAAATAAAAATAAGTGTATTTTTGCATGGCACAGTCATGGTTTGAAGCTAGAAAAACTACAAGATACATTCTATATTCTACAGGGTATCCCTATCATGCACGTGTGTGAAATTTCAGCCAGTACACAGTGCACGCTCTGTTGTCGGTTAAAATCCACTTTATGAATGATGGATAGACTGAGCTCATTACATTAATGAAATTTAGATTAATTAACTTTGTGATCATATAGAGTGGTAATGTTTAAAATAATCAAAATGTCTTACAGATACATGAAGGTTATATTTACTAAACCAGAGCATGAAAGCACAGAAATTAATGCTCTATGCCCCAATGCATGCGGGCCACAATGCTTGTAGTATAAAATTAACCTTACACTCATGAAAATATTATGTGCCATGCATTACGTTATGCATTACCTGACCCAACTGATGGTGACATTTGTTAGCACTTATTTACAGGAAGCAAAGTTCAATAAGGTCGCTGGGCCAGTTACCATGCTTTAGCTTACTTTTTAGTTCCAACCTGGGAGATATGAATAGGGTCTGTTGGCTAATTTAAACACTCACATGGGTATTGTAATGTTAGATGCATTTCTTTCAGGAATAATAATAACCATCATTGTAAACAAGTTTCAACTAATTATTTAAGCAGCTCAAGGGCTGTTTCTGATTGACCATTTTTGGACTAATCATGATATCCAGGTTATGGTAAAATCCATATTGTGGCATTGCATCATAAAGGTATTCAATTTTAATGCCGGTATACCTCCAGCCCTAGTGTGGACAAAAGATAAATTTTTTAGCTTGTCCATGTATCAATTGGAAAAGCCATTGTGCTGTCCAGTCCCATGTTTTGGTGGCCAAGAAAAACAGCTGACTAGCCTAAAAAGTGGTAATGTAATGTGATAACATACAGTACTGTGCAAAAGTCTTAGGTACATGCAAAGAAATGCTGTAGAGCAATGATGCCTTCAAAAATAATGAAATTAAATATTTCTACATTTTAAAAAAAATACTATAAAGTGCAGTAAACAGTAATAAATGGAACAAAGTCAATATTTGGTGTGACAGCCTGTTGCTTTAAAAATAAAAAAAAACTCTCAGGGTACAGTGTGTGTAGTTTTATAAGGAAATGCGCTTTTGCACTTGCTTCTTATATTTGCAGCAAAACCCAGCAGCTTTCATTATGTATTTTTGTCTGAAAAGTGGTCTCTTAGGTAATATTCTGCTTTCTTTATTGCCATACAAACACTGTTCTGTAACATTTAATTTTGTGCTGGAAAACTAGCTTTTGGATCTAAAATTGGTTGTTTCCTTAGACAAAGCATTAATTGTTGGAGACTTTAATATTCATTTTGATAATCCAGATGACCCTCTAAGAACAGCAGTTGTGTCCATTCTTGATTCAGTAGGGATCAATCAGAATGTAATAGGACCCACTCATAGTGGTGGTCACACGCTTGACTTGATACTAACATTCAGATTAAATATAGAAAATACAGTCTCATTTCCACAGTCTGAAGCTATCTTAGATCATTACCTTATCTCATTTAAAATGTGTCTTAATCATAATATATGCACATTGCCACGTCAATGCATCAAACGTACTTTCACATCAGCAACTGCACAGAGTTTTATCAGTAATCTCCCAGATTTATCAACCATGATTGGACCACTGTCTGATCCCGAAGAACTTGACCAGGCAACTGAATGCTTAGAATCAACGTTCTGCTACTCGCTAGATAAGGTAGCTCCACTTAAAAGAAAAATAATTCGAGAGAAAAAGCTAGCACCCTGGTATAGCGATCACACACAAACTTTAAAACAGACCACTCAAAAACTAGAACATAAATGGCGTCAAACTAAATCGGTAGTATTTCAAATGGAAGGAGAGCCTTTTGAGCTATAAGAAAGCTCTTAGTGCTGCTAGGTTGATGTATCTCTCCACCCTAACTGAAGATAACAAAAATAATCCTAGATTCTTATTTAATATTGTAGCAGAATTAACTAGAAATAAGACCACAATAGAAACATGCACACAATTATTATATAGCAGTGATGACTTTATGAATTATGAGGCAAAAAATTCAGACTATTAATTTAAAACCAGACAGTTTTATAGCTAACCCTATAGATAATAATATAATAATATCAGATCAACAAGTACAATGTTTACAATTAGTAATTACAAAATTACTAATTTCATCATCAAAATCATCAACCTGTACACTAGATCCTTTACCTACATGTTTCTTCAAACAGATAATTCCTGAAACAATCAAATCTCTTTTAAAGATAATCAGTTCTTCCCTTAGCATTGGCTATGTACCTAAATATTTTAAACTAGCAGTTATCAAGCCCTTGATTAAAAAACCTGACCTTGACTCCTGTCAGCTGTATAACTATAGGCCAATATCAAATCTCCCCTTTATTTCCAAGATCCTAGAAAAGGTTGTAGCACAGCAGCTATGCTCATACTTACATAGGAATAACATTCATGAAATGTATCAGTCAGGATTTAGGCCTCATCATAGCACAGAGACAGCACTGGTTAAAGTGGTAAATGACTTACTACTGGCCTCTGATCAGGGTTGTGTCTCCTTACTTGTGCTGCTTGACCTTAGTGCAGCTTTTGATACCATTGATCATGCTATTCTCCTCGATAGACTAGAAAATGTTGTAGGCATTAAGGGAACGGCCCTTTCCTGGCTAAGGTCTTATTTGACTGATCGTTATCAGTTTGTAGAGGTACAGTGGGGCAAAAAAGTATTTAGTCAGCCACCAATTGTGCAAGTTCTCCCACTTAAAAAGATGAGAGAGGCCTGTAATTTTCATCATAGGTACACTTCAGCTATGAGAGACAGAATGGGGGAAAGAATCCAGGAAATCACATTGTCTGATTTTTAAAGAATTTATGTACAAATTATGGTGGAAAATAAGTATTTGGTCAATAACAAAAGTTCATCTCAGTACTTTGTTATATACCCTTTGTTGGCAATGACAGAGGTCAAACGTTTTCTCTAAGTCTTCACAAGGTTTTCACACACTGTTGCTGGTATTTTGGCCCATTCCTCCATGCAGATCTCCACTACAGCAGTGATGTTTTGGGGCTGTCGCTGGGCAACACGGACTTTCAACTCCCTCCAAAGATTTTCTATGGGGTTGAGATCTGGAGACTGGCTAGGCCACTCCAGGACCTTGAAATGCTTCTTACGAAGCCACTCCTTCGTTGCCTGGGCGATGTGTTTGGGATCATTGTCATGCTGAAAGATCCAGCCACGTTTCATCTTCAATGCCCTTGCTGATGGAAGGAGGTTTTTACTCAAAATCTCACGATACATGGCCCCATTCATTCTTTCCTTTACACGTATCAGTCATCCTGGTCCCTTTGCAGAAAAACAGCCCCAAAGCATGATGTTTCCACCCCCATGCTTCACAGTAGGTATGGTGTTCTTTGGATGCAACTCAGCATTCTTTCTCCTCCAAACACAAGTTGAGTTTTTACCAAAAAGTTCTATTTTGGTTTCATCTGACCATATGACATTCTCCCAATCCTCTTCTGGATCATCCAAATGCTCTCTAGCAAACTTCAGACGGGCCTGGACATGTACTGGCTTAAGCAGGGGGACACGTCTGGCACTGCAGGATTGGAGTCCCTGGCGGTGTACTGTGTTACTGATGGTAGCCTTTGTTACTTTGGTCCCAGCTCTCTGCAGGTCATTCACTAGGTCCCCCCGTGTGGTTCTGGGATTTTTGCTCACCGTTCTTGTGATCATTTTGACCCCACGGGGTGAGATCTTGCGTGGAGCCCCAGATCGAGGGAGATTATCAGTGGTCTTGTATGTCTTCCATTTTCTAATAATTGCTCCCACAGTTGATTTCTTCACACCAAGCTGCTTACCTATTGCAGATTCAGTCTTCCCAGCCTGGTGCAGGTCTACAATTTTGTTTCTGGTGTCCTTTGACAGCTCTTTGGTCTTGGCCATAGTGGAGTTTGGAGTGTGACTGTTTGAGGTTGTGGACAGGTGTCTTTTATACTGATAACGAGTTCAAACAGGTGCCATTAAAACAGCTAACGAATGGAGGACAGAGGAGCCTCTTAAAGAAGAAGTTACAGGTCTGTGAAAGCCAGAAATCTTGCTTGTTTGTAGGTGACCAAATACTTATTTTACTGAGGAATTTACCAATTAATTCATTAAAAATCCTACAATGCGATTTCCTGGATTCTTTCCCCCCATTCTGTCTCTCATAGTTGAAGTGTACCTATGATGAAAATTACAGGCCTCTCTCATCTTTTTAAGTGGGAGAACTTGCACAATTGGTGGCTGACTAAATACTTTTTTGCCCCACTGTAAATGGTGAGCTCTCTACGCATACTAAGGTAAGGTTTGGTGTCCCACAAGGTTCTGTTTTAGGCCCGCTGCTCTTTTATTTATATATGCTACCTCTGGGCAAAATTATTCGTAAACGTGGTATTAGCTTCCACTGTTACGCTGATGACACACAGTTGTATGTTTCAGCAAAGCCAGATGACAGACACCAGCTTAATAAAGTTGAGGAATATGTAAAAGACATTAGAAACTGGATGCTTATTAACTTTCTCTTACATAATTCTGACAAGACAGAAGTACTTGTACTCGGACCACAGGCAGCTAGAAGTAAGCTTTCTGATTACATAATAACTCTGGATGGCCTTTCTGTTTCATCATGTGCAGCAGTAAAAGACCTTGGTGTGATTATTGACTCTAGTCTTTCATTTGAAGCTCATGTGGATAATATCACTAGGATTGCTTTCTTTCATCTCAGAAATATTGCTAAAATAAGAAATATATTGTCACTACACAATGCAGAAAAATTAGTTCATGCTTTTGTTACCTCTAGATTGGAATATTGTAATGCCTTACTGTCTGGATGCTCTAGTAGATGCATAAACAGGCTCCATTTAGTCCAGAATGCAGCAGCGAGGGTCCTTACCAGAACCAAAAGATATGACCACATCACCCCTATCTTATCCACACTGCATTGGCTCCCAATCAAATTTCGTGTTGATTATAAAATATTACTATTGACCTATAAAGCACTAAATGGTCTCCTGAGTGAACTTTTGGTCCTTTATGATCCACCACGCCTACTTGGATCAAAAGGTGCAGGCTATTTGTTGGTACCTCGAATAGTGCGGGCTACAGCTGGGGGTAGAGCTTTCTCTTACAAAGCCCCACAGTTATGGAAGAGCCTTCTAATTAGTGTTCTCGGCTCAGACACAGTCTCAGTGTTTAAGTCTAGGCTGAAAACATATTTGTTTAGTCAAGCCTTTTGTGAATAGTTTTTTCTTCGGTAAAGGAGCAGGTCTGGAGGGTTCACAGGCATAGAATGTTGTGGTGAACTGGGATGTTAGGATGTCGTCGCCCCCAATCTCACGCGTTCACTCAGGTTTGTCGACGGTGGAGTGGCTGGCTGCCTTATGTCCCAGGGTGCCCTCATGTTTGTGTTAGCCTCTGGCTCTCCCTTTTAGTTATGCTGTCATAACTAGCTTTCCCGGAGTCCCTGCTTGCACTCTGCACGCAAAGTACATTGTCCTTAACCATTAGAGGACAAAAGCTTACCTAACAATCTCTCCCTCTCTCTCCCTCTGTCTCAATCTCTGTCAAGCCACACATGCTGCTTCTGAGATGCCAGTGATCCTGACCCCTTCTGCTCTCCGGACCTGCCTGACCCATCCTGATGCTCTACTTCTGGTTGGAGTTCTCATCGGTTTGCTCGCTGCTGCTGTGGGTGGGGGTTTTTGCATGGGGGTGGCCCCATATGGACGGCCTGAAGAACCATTTGGATTGCTGGGGATGGTGCCACCCGGGGGCTGTGGAGATGGCTTGAGGATCTCAAATGGGGAGCTGTACTGTGATGGCTTGGTACTGTGTTTGCTGTGGCGGCTTTGGGGCTGCAGTTGCCACGAGCACCTTTGTACTCAGGACTCCATGAGTGGACAGTGGATTGATTTTAACCAACTGGACTTCTTGCTTCTTTACTGGTTGCACATTTGCACTATTTGTCCATATAGTACACAATAATAGAAGGGATTTATTATAATTGCCCTATCTGTTGTACCCAGATGAGGATGGGTTCCCTTTTGAGTCTGGTTCCTCTCAAGATTTCTCTCAAAGCTGCTTTGTGACAATATCCATTGTTAAAATGCTATACAAATAAAATTTAATTGAATTAAAATGTTTTTGTACAGACTCGATAATGTAGAACTCATAAAATACAAATCTATAACAAAGTTTGTACTAAAAAAATATAGGGTGCCTAAGACTTTTGCACAGTACTGTATGTTGATCTATTTAGCTTTTTTTTTCTCTATTTACAGACATTACCAACTAAGGTAAATGAAAGGGTATATAAATTCCTGGGTGGGGACGACATAGTAGCCATAGTCTTTTTCCTCTTCTGATAAAGTTTTTGATATAGCAAATTATGTTTGCAATCTCACCAAGTCATTGGCAAAACTCTCAGCTATGCGGTGGGTGGTATTGTCTCCTTGCATTGCAAGTAAGATATTATGTCGCTATCTGGCTAGCAACTATATTTTCTGTTGACATTTTTAACCACAGTGTGACTGCTTATAGTAAGCAGGGGAGTTATGTAATGGCTTTGTGCTGAAATTTATGTTTATCAGTCTTAGTAGTGTTTCCATATACCCGTATGTTCCTAATTCTGAAAAGTTTGTCTGTCATCTGTGCACACTAATTACTCCACCTAGTAAAAAAAACTGATCTACTGTCACCCAGTTTGGTCCTCTGTCAACGTGTATAATGAAGCAGTCAGAGGGATTGGAAGCATGTGCTATGGTTACAGCACTGAGATGTGTTACACCATTGTGAAGTGCATTATTTATAAACATGGGTACCAAAAAAAATACTTTTGTTTTGAGAAAGTCAAAAAGGAGTAGGGTTTATTTTCTTTCTTTTATTGTTGAACCTTCTTGTTCACCAGGCCACTATGCATAAAAATCTATTAGCCTAGCCCCAGACACAAAATCTGCTTGTCTTGGGTTAGTGATTTGTCCACCCTTGGGAGTATATCTACTGCTGGGTTCATCAAAGTAAATGATGATTAGGCATCTAAGGAGGACTGATTAGGCCTGTAAGTGTGTTTTCTCTGACCCAAGTAGGTCATGGTTTTCTACCACCACGGCCTACTGAAATAGCTACATATACAGTGGTTATAAAAAGTCTATATAGCCCTGTTAAAATTACACATTTTTGTGATATAAAAAAATAAAACCAAGATAAATGATGTCAGATCTTTTTCCACCTTTAATGTGATATAGCAACCAACAAGTTATACCAGTGAAAAACAAGCAGAAATGTTTTAGGGGAAAAAAAAGAAAGTTTCAATAAGCTGGTTGCACAAGTGTGCACATCCCTTAACTAATACTTTGTTAAAGCACCTTTTGTTTGTAAAACAGCACAGTCTTTTGGGTAAGACCCTACCAAATTGATTTGGTAATTTTATTCCACTCTTCCTTGCAAAAAATGCTCCAGATCTATCAAATGTGAGGACATTTCCTCTGCACAGCCCTCTTCAAGTCCCACAGATCTTGGCTCTGACTGGGTCATTCCAAAATGTTAATCATCCTCTACTGAAGCCATTCTTTTGTTGACTTGGGTTTCGGGACTTGTGCTTTGGGTTGTTGTGATGGAAGATGGAATTTTTCTTAATCTTCAGTTGGCTAACAGAGGCCAGCAAGTTTTATGCCAAAATAGATAGGTATTTGGAGATAGCCATGATTACCTCTTCTCTTAACTTCATCTTGACTAGAGCCCCAGGCCAAGCTGAAGAGAACCACAGTATGAGGTTGTATTCATCATGCTTCACTGTGGGCACAGTGTTCTTTGGGTGATAAGCTGTCTTATTTTTATGCCAAACATATCTTTTTGAATTACACTCAAAAGTTCTATCTTGGTCTCATCAGACTGTAACAAATTTTGCCATATGATCTCACAAAATTTATGATTGGCTTAGAAAGTTTTTTTTTTTTTGTGAGAAAGGGCTTCTGTCTAGCCACACCACTCCATTGCCCAGACATGTGAAGTATACGAGAGATGGCTGTCATAAGCAGGGACTGACCAGTACCAGATGCCAGATATTCCTGCAGCTCCTTTCATGTTGCCGTTAAGTCTTGTCCTTTCCTCAGTTTTGGAGGGACTTCCTGTTCTTATTAATGTCACTGTTGTGCCCCATTTTCTCTACATGTTGATGGCCTCCACTGTGTTCCATTGTACATCTGATGTTTTGGAAATTCTTTTGTCCCCCTCTCATGATTAATACACAATACAGTATGGCCAAAAGTCTGTGGACTCCTGACCATAACACTCATATGTGCTTTTTAAGCATCTCATTCCAGATTTAATCCCCCCCTTTGCTGTTATTATAACCTGCACCCTTCTGGGAATGCATTCCACTAGACTTTGGAATATGGCTGTGGGGATTTGCCAATTCAGTTAAAAGAGCATTAGTGTGGTCAGACACAAGGAGGCCTGGGGCGCACTAGACATTCCAGTTCATCCCAAAGGTGTTCAGTGAGGTTGATGTCAGGCCGCTCGAGTTCTTCTACTCCAACCTTGGCAAACCATGTCTTCATGGGCCTTGCTTTGAGAACAGGGCATTGTCATGCTGTAACATGTTTGGGCTAGGCCCATAAGTTCAAGTGAAGAGAAATTGTAATGCTACAGCACTCAAAGACATCCTATACAATTGTGTGCTTCCAACTTTTTGGCAATAGTTTGGGGAAGGCCCACATATCGGTGTGATGGTCAGATATCCACTTTCTATTTACAATTTCTGTTTTTTTCACCTGCATTTTTTTGTTTGCTATACCACATCAAATGTAGAAAAAGATCTGCCATTAGTTACTTTAGTTTAATTTTTTTACATCACAAAAACCTGAAATTTAACAGGGGTGTCTAGAATTTTTATATCCACGGTGGACAGTCTCTCATGCTGTGTGTGTGTGTGTGTGTGTGTGTGTGTGTGTGTGTGTGTGTGTGGTTACATAACAGGAGTAGCACCACAGATAATGCTACTGTTAACTATTAACCAGTAAAAAGGTGAGTGCTGTTTGGCTAAGCTTTGGAGAAACAGCAAAAAGCAAAGGTTTGGCCAAGCCATGAGAAGCTGAGAAAAACATGTTTTTAATCATATTAAATGTCTGAGTTTGAACTACCTGTAGAAGTTCGGCAGTATCCATTGTTAGACCAGTAATGTCTTCTATTCTCTGATTGACATGTGCAATGACTGGGTCTTCATATCCTTCCAACCATGCACTGAAAATCATCAAACGCACAGGCATACAGCAGTTAGGAAACAGTTGCCAAGTGTTCAGAGAACTTGTACAATCTTTTGAAATAATACATCTAAATTATTTCACCTTCTGTTTTAAATGCATTGTTTATGAGCTTTTAAAAGTACTGATTTAGCACTGACTCACCTCTTGGACACCCTGTAATGTGCTGTTGTCAGTACACCTGTTTTTGGATCTCGCACAGTTGCTCTCGCAAGCTAGAATGGTTAATAAAAAAATAATAAGAATGCTAAATAAATAATTTGTTAAATTATTAGATGACTCCACTGCCCAAACATCTATACTATGGTAGTATGAAGATTATTTTAGTTTTTTGTTTGTTGACTCAAAAGTCTCTGCTGCGTCTCAAAGGGCCATACATTTTTCAGCCTTTCACATTCATAACAATACGTGTAAAGAAATTCTGTAACACAAAGATGCCTTCAAAATAAGCAAGATGCCTTCAAAATTTTTCCAAGCATCAAGCAGAACCTGCCATGGTTCTCCTGGACACTTTGGCTGTTGCACTCGGTTCTGTTTCTTGTTCCTATAAGATATAGCCTTCATTTATTTATTTAGGGATAGTGGTCTGTTACTTAAAATGTTGCTTTCTTTTCTCTGTAACATTTATTTTTTATGGATAATGAATCTGCTGACACACTAATTAGGGCACCTAAGACTCTTCCATGGTACTCTAGGTTGAATAAATCTCCTCCATGTATAACCCATTTCATAAATAATTCTATACTTATGTTATTTGTGTCTGTATTTATGTCTATATTTTTATGTTTGTGTCTAGTTTGGTTAATAATAGTTACAGCTACCACTGCCATGCTTCTGGGTGGCTCACCCTAGGTTTGGCAAGCTCTTTGATCTTCTCAATCTCTTTGTCAGAAAGCATTTCCAGATAGCGGACAATGTGTGGACTGTCCCACTCATCCTCCTCCTTCATAGGCTTGAGCAGAAGACGTGGGTTCCTGTTCCCATTCTGATAGCGGCAGAACAGCCTGCTATATCTCTGCTGAGTCTGTGGCAGAAAAACTCAAACTCAGCATCTAACAATGAAATGGTCTGCTGCACAAAAATAGGTTTTTGTATGCAGATGCTGAAAACAGAAAAAGGTCCAAAGGAAAACACAATATACGACTGCAGGTAATATTGTAAAGTCAGGATAAGAGGTTACCTATAGGCCATTAGGATCCTCAACTCCCACTAACTGGACTCACATGCCACTTAAGTGCACCTGCACTTTAGACTGTCTGCCCGCCACCTATACATACATCTCCTCTATTATGCACTAGGCTGCACACCACTTCACCACTACTATTTGCATATGGCAGGGTATCCCTCCTCTCCCACTGTTACTGCCCCATTATATTTATAATATCATATACATTTACTGCTTTCCTTATTTATTACACTCCTTTGCATTTTCTATATTTTATATTTTATTATCTTTTACTCTTGCTTTTCACCACGTGTTGTACCCTGTATAACTGTGAATGAGAGAAATAAAACCTTTGAACAGTAGATAGCCTATATTTTTTATTCTCCACTTTTCATTTCAAACCATTTTCTTTTCACCTCAATTTACATCTAATTCATCTTTTCTGCAATTTGGCCCCAGATTTTGGCCTTTCAGTGGCTGCTATGCTGTTAAATAATATATTTTATTGGCAGAGATGTTAGTCAAAATAACTTTCACTTCTATATCTGACAAAGTCACTCATCATATCAGCTGTGTGAGCATTGCTTTTTATTGAGTTTTGTGCATCACCAAATGCAAATCAGCTGTGTCATGCACACGCCTGGTAACATAATTAATGGGTAACAGCACATGCACATGAGTACAAGAAAATGAGCATTTCCGAAACTTTTGTAAATCCGGCTGAAATTTTTAGATAGTTTGGCTTACACAAACATTTAGACACAACTTTACTAAAAATGTGGGCTGTGCTGGAACAACAAGCCAGAAACGGGTGAGGTGGCAGCTCCACCTCACAAATTACAGGACTTAAAGTATCTTCTGCTAAAGTATTGGTGCTAGATACCATAGGGCACCTTCAGATGTTTTGCAGAGTCCATGCCTTGCCTCATTAGTGTATGTGAGTTAAGGTTACTGGGTTTTGGCTATCTTCAAAATGGTAATATGTTTTCTTTTATAGATTTCTTTCTTTATTGCACTCACCATTTTGACCCCCTCTCCTCTACACAGGGCCTCATAAATGTCTCTCTCAGGTAAATAATCTTTTGGGCGCTCATAGGTTACCAGCTGAATGGGCGTCTCTTCAGGCTCCTTGTTGGTCTGGTCCATATCCCTTAGCTCACTAGAGAGCATCTGCTCAAAGTAGCGCAGATTTCCTCCCGCTCTCTGGTGGCTGGGATCTATTAATGAACAGAGACAAAGGAAATGAATGAATGATTAATGCAATAAATAAATTTAGAATGCAATAAGTGTTACCCTCTCCTCTGATTACTATAAGTCAAATAGTTTATGACAGAATCTGGAATGCATAATTAAATCACTACTTGAAATAAGTATTATAGCTAATGCCAATTGTATTTGAACAGACATAAGTAGAGATAGATATAAGTAGATCTATGAACTCTATATAACAGTTCATTTTATATTTAAATGTACACATTTTCATCCAAAGCAACTTACAAGTGAGGCAAAATGTGATTATATATTTATTAGCACAGAACCTTAACCATCACCTTTGCCATGCCCCCAGTTATCAGGTAGGTTAGCACATTTTAAAAACCACTGCTTTAACAGCTGCTATCTACACTATATATATCACAGAACCCTCTGTCCCATATCCTTTTCTGTTTAAGTGTCATCTGTGTCTTGTGTTGTAATCCCATTGTGTGTATATACACACTCCTTTGTCCTATGTAATATTTTGAGTTACCACTATTTTGTGTGTCCAGTCATTCCAGTTCAAAATTCCTTGTTCTGTTATTGTCAGTTATTGTAGTATCTATTGATCATTTAGTTTGCCTGCATTTTGACTTCAAATATGAATTTGCCTCTGATCACTGTGGTTTCAGATCTGTGATGTGATTTTACAATGATCTGTCCCCTGGTGTTGCATTGATTACCAATAGAGACAAGGCGTCGGGTGAGTTCGATGGCTCGAGGAACATCTCCCATCTGATAGACGGAGTAACTCAGGTAGTCCAGGATGTCTGACTTGGATGTTTTGGTTTCCTCACCAGCATCCATCTGTCGGAGGGCCTGTTGCATCCACAGCACTGCATGGTAGTAGTCATTCTCATTGTACGCTGTCTTTCCCATGTCAAAGCAGTCATCTACAGTCAGAAAAGCATTGTAGCGCACACCTGTGGACCAAAGTTAGAACATGGCTTACAGTAAAATTACTTAATTTTATTTAATGCTCATACTTAGTTAATTAATTTTCTCAAATTTAATTCAGTTGAAGCTTCTGTCACCATGGCTTTAAATGTTTAAAGAAATCATTTTAATACCAAAGAAATCTAATAGATATTTACCATGGGTTAATTTAATAAATAATTATCTGAGGCTATAGTGGGCACAGGCTCACCAAAAACTGGACAGTTGAAAATTGGAAAAAGACCAGGTCATATTGTTCCAATATGCCTCAAGTTTAGGAATGTTGTTCTGTTCACCATGGTTGTAAAGGGTTTCAGAATGACAGAAAGAGCCTTTCTGTCAGTTTGGCCTTTCATCTCTACCCTTTCAGAACGTATGTGTGTACATGTAGTAGTAAAAGTCAACAAAGTTGCTATCATAAAACATTACATCTTGAATGTGCCCACAAACAACAAAGCTGTAAGCATCAAGAGATGCCTCCAATTTCTCTCTAATATAAATGTTTCTGAGATATGTATATACAGTCTGGTCCAAAAATATTTGGACACTGACAAGGCTAGTGTTATTTTAGTTGTCTACCACAGTATACTAGAGTTGATATTAAATAATAAATATGAGCTCAAAGTGCAGACTTTCAATTTGAGGATTTATATCCAAACCAGGTGAACTGGACATAATCTGCATTTTTGACAAAATCTAAGATAGTCGACAGGAAGTACACTTGAATTTCAGATCTTGGAGTGTGTTCACTTCAGTATACCCCAGAGCATTGCTAGAGCATTGGCAGCACTTAGCCCAAATTTGTTCAGAATGTTCCTTAGACCCTCCCCAATCAGTGTACCAAGTTTCACAACTGTTCACTAGACAGTTCTATGGGCTGCCACAGACATCCTAGCCAGAAGAAGAAGAAGAAAAGGAAGAATAACAATAGGATGCCTATGCACCTTCGGTGCTTGGCCACCTAATAACAATCTATACTATTTTACTACACCATCCATATATTAAAATTGTATTTACCAAAACAAAATACATTATTGCCACTGAGTAAAGAGGCAGCTCCTTTAAGAGCATTGATGAGGGGAAGGGACAAGAGAAAAAAAGACTCATTTAAACTTAGGGAAACAGTGTGAGATGATGGCATCAAACAAATGCTCAAAACTCTGAAAATGTTCCAAATTGCTTTGATAATTATGTGGTTATGTCAGAGGTGTTTGTTGATCAATTTGATGCCAGAAATGTGCTGATTGAGCTGGAATTGTTTGATTTATTGCTGTTTAAACAAACAAACATTTATGAAAAACAGTAGCTGAAGTTTCCTTGATTTAAACAGCGGTCAATAGGGGTGTTGACTGCCCTTGCGTCAAACACTCAACTCAAAAAAAATTTTTTTTTTAATCAATTAGATATGTAGATGCTAAGGTAGCAGCATCAGACAAGGTAGTCACTTTCTGTTCATTAAGATACACAATAGTTTTGTCAGGGAGACAAGTTTAAATTCTTAAAGCAATATCAACTATTTCAACTGGTCAAATTCAGTAACATTACTGGCTACACACCATTTATCAAATAAAAAAAGGCATATGTCTGGCTGGTGGTTTTGACACCCGTCTGAAATTCTGTCGACAGGTTTCGAGCACTAATTCATCTGCTCTAATGCTTTGTTCCAAAATGAGGGTGGAAAAGACTTCTTGGGCCTTCACAACTGACATACACTGTAAGAACAGTGCCCACAAACCTTCGGGCCTATTAAGTGTGGTTGCAAACGCAGGGAAATATGAATCAAATTAACTTTCTGTAAATACAGGAACCAAAGTGATCTGTCAACTGACAAAACTGGATGGGTTACTTACAGCTGTTGAGTCTGGAGGAGTGGTTGGAAAACAAGAGACGAGGCCTAATTTCTATTATGCCCCAGTCAAGGGTGAGGGTTGATAGTGAAAGTGAGATGAGAAATGCAGGTGAAAATTATTATTATTAAATTATTATCTTTTATTAGATATATTGTACAAAATCTTTATATTCACCAGTATTGCTTCAGGCTAGTCCAGGCCAAAACAACAAACATCCAAAACTAACAGTGCAAAAAGAAGCTGTCTTAGAAATCACACTAAAAGGGGACAGTAGTGAACATCTTATGGATTAGACATACACTCATGGGAAAAAGAATGTACACCTTCCTTAAATTATTTTTAGTTATCAGGGGCTAAATAACGACTGTGTGGTCTTCACCAACTTCTAAAAACAAACAAATCATCTCAGGTGACAACAAAAAATACAACAGATTTCAATATGTAGTCATTTTTTCCCCAAAAAGTAAACCAACATTCAGAAACCAGGTGTGAAAAAATAAGTACATCCTATTATTCAGTAACATGGAGGACCACCCTGAGCAACAATAAATTGAAGTAAATGTTTTCTGTAGGAGTTTATTAGTCTATTACATCGTTTTGGAGAACTTCTGACCCACTCCTCCTTACAACATTGCTTCAGTTCATTATATATATATGAGGGCATTCATTTATGCATAGCTCTCTAAAGATCCCACCACAACATCTCAATGGGGTTGAGTTTTGGACTTTGACTTTCCAACATCCATTCCAACATCTTGATTTTTTTTCTTCTTTAGCCATTCAGATTTTGATTTGCTGGTGAGCTTGAGGTCATTGCCCTACTGCATGACCCAATTTTGTCTCAAGAATATTCTTGTGTAAAGTGGAGTTCATCATTGTCTCAATGACTGCAATTTCTCAGGCCCTGTGGCTAAAAAACAAGCCCAAATCATCACTCCTCCACCACCATGTTTGACAGTTGATATGGGGTGTTTGTGGTGATACGCTGTGTTTGGTTTTTGCCAAACATGGTGCTCTCCATGATGACCAAACCTCTCCACCTTGGTCTCATCAGTCCAAAGGATATTGCTCCAGAACTTTTGTGGTTTGTTCAGATGCAATTTTGGCAACCCTAAGTCATGCTGACATATTCTTTTTGCAAAGAAGGGGCTTTTTCCTAGCCACCCTTCCATGAAAGCCAAACATGTTCAGTCTTTATTTTTGTAAGCTCCCCTCCATTCTTTTAAATTTAAGTTAATTTTTTTTTTTTAAATCTAGGTTTCCACTCCACTTGCAGTTTTTGGAACCCTGACTTAATTTTTGATTAAACTTCCAAACCAAAGACATCAAAAAAGGCTGGGAAATCATCAACCATATCAACTGCTGGGTTGAAAAATTCTGGGCACTAGCAACCATGAGGCTAGCTTGCTAACTTCAGAGACTAATCCTTTAGAACAACTGCCAGAAGTCTCTGCCCGCCCACGAGTTTGCCAGGATCCATTACTGTCAAGTTAGAGAAAAGATTCTGCTGCTGGCTCGTCAAATGCCTCCCCTAACCTTCGAGGGAAAGGCAATTCTTTCCTGAACTTCAAGCAGTGGTGGTAAGGCATCTTTGATGATAAATGGAAGAAACTGAAAGATGCCGGTGCCACGTGTGTATTTCTCTATCCTGCTCATCTCCGTGTTACTCATAACAATGCAACCAAGTTGTTTAGAGGCTAATGTGTGTCTGGACAGTTTAAATGGAAATTGACATCAAGTTATACTTGAACTGATACACTGGGGTTTTTATCACAGAAGGTCACTTCGGGTAGGGTGTTGTTTTTCTGTTACTGACCTTCATCTGTACGTTGCATTATGCGACGCGACCCTATGTTTCTGGTTAACCATTCAGTAAGCCCAGATATTTGTTGATTGATACTTTGCATTATTTGGAGGGGAAGTCGAGTTGATTGGGCTAATGCTACTTTGTAATAGTAGTCAGTTCTCTTTAGCATTGCATGCTTTGTGGATGCAGTCTCTATTGTGTTTATGAAGGGATACTTATAGCCACTTGGTTGGGATTAAGGGGTTAAGGGGAGTGGTGGGGCTGTTTGCTGTTTTTCATGCATATTGTCAGTTTTTCTTTGTTCTTTTTTTTTCTTTCAGGGCACACTGTACCAACTTCACTGCTTGCATGGCAAAATCTGTGCTTTAAAACATAAATGGTTAGGTTGCCTTTGTTAAACAGCTGTGGTGTGTAAATCTGAAATCTCTTACCTGAAATCCCTCTCAGCAGGCATTTTTTTTTTTACAGTATTTTTACAGGGAGACGCATATTAGCCATCTCAGCAAGCCATATTACAATGGAGTTGGGCAGATAAGATATTTCAATACACATTCTCTAGTAAAGCCTGTAAAGTGCCTATTATTATTAAAAAGACAATTCCATTTGAACATATCTCCACTATAACTGATCAGAATGGATGCCTCTGCAAGACTAATGTAACATGAATATTTATGGTCCCAACTTTGATGATGCAGCATTCTTTTGTAAGAGATTTGTCTCTCTATATAAATTGTCCAGCACACATTTGATTGTGTGTGGAGATTTCAATACTGTTTTAGACAAAGCTCTGGACAGGTCATCAACAAAGATGTATAATCTTCCCAAGTCCTCAGTCATTTTGAATGACCTGATTACAATTAATAATCTAGTTGATGTTTAGAGGATACCCCACAGACAGAGATTACTCTTTTTTCCCCAAATGCATAAAACTTATTCCTGTATTGATTTATTTCTTTTAAAATTACTACCCAACACAATTAATACTAAACCCACAATATTCTGATATCAGATTATTCCCCCATTTGCCTGGTTATTGATTTTCACGTCCCAAAGCATAAATATTTGTGGCATTTTCATCAGAGTCTGCTTTCAGACAACTCATTCTGTCAGGGCATATCAGCCAAAATATCAGAGTTCCTGGAGACCAATGACACATCTGACATCTCAAAATCCACTTTATGGGAAATGTTTAAAGTAGTTACATAGGGGCATGTTATTGCATATGAGGCATCATTAAAGAAATTTTGATTTAGCTGTCTGCAGGAAATAGAATCAGAGCTCTCACAATTAGATATTTTATACAGACGTACCAGTAATATTCACACTTAAATCACCCAAGAGCTCCTTCAGGGACTTTACTTACAGAATCCAAGGCAATAAATGATTGTTTTAGAGAGTATTACAAACAGGTGTACCAATCAAGGGTGAATGGAAACATCAATGCCTGGTAAAGTGGCCTTATGTTGCCCAAACTGGATGATGCCTTACAAAAGGCATCCCAGTGGAAAAGCTCCAAAACCCGGATGGGTGTGGAATTGTTAGTCAGATTGCCCCTCTTTTGATGAGAATGTACACTCACTCGACTGAGATGGGCACACTCTCCCTGACACAATATAATGCAAACATCTCGCTTTTGTTAAAACACGAAATTACTTGTGAATAGATTGAATAGATCTAGATATAGAATAGATTACATCTCCTCTGTAATCCACCCTGACCAGACTGGTTTTAATCCTAATAGATATTCATTCTTTAATGTTAGACAGCTCGTGAATATAATGTCCCACAAACTTGATAAGTCCTCCAAACAGGCTGTTCTCTGTCTTGATGCAGAGAAAGCATCAGGTGGAGTGGCATTATATATTAAAGATTCTTGAGATGTTTGGATTTGGTCGTTCATTTATTGCATGGGTGCAGATGTTATACACACACCCATCTGCCTCCATTTTAACTAACCAAGAACATTCAGCTCCTTTCTATTTATATAGGGGAACTTGTCAGGGGTGTCCCCTCTCTCCACTCCTATTTTCCATAGCGATCGAGCCCCTAGCTATTAGTTTTAGAGAACATGTGCTAATTAAACAGGGTGCTGAGCACAAAAAGATAACAGATTTATTTCTGACTGATCCAGAGCAGTCTGTTCCCCACTTGCTTCATCTTATTGGGTCTTTTAGTAAGTATCTGTATACAATATTAATTGGCAAAAAAGTGAATATAAATATTAATTGGCGGGGGTGTGGTCAAGCTCGGTTTGTGAATAGAGGGCAGAACCTAGAAAAGTGAGTGGAATACCTGTACCTATACCTATGCGGGATTTTTGTAACAAGTGTTCTGTGTTTCAGTGAGTGGTGGCAAGGATAAAGAGGGGAGAGACAAGAGCAATGAGAGAGAGTAAGTTGAGTCATGGGAAAAAGAAGTATAACCTCCTTCAGTTCTATGTTTTTATATATCAGGTCTAAATAACAATTGTGTGGTCCTCACCAACTTCTAAACAATCAAATATCCTCAGGTAACAAAACAACAACAACAAAAAACAGATTTCAATATATAGTCATCTTTTCCAAAAAGTAAACCAACAAACAGTAACCAGTTGGGAAAAAATAAGTAAACCGATCCTATTTCCACAATCATTAAGTGTAATTAAAGCTGCAAGCAGCATTTTCGGGGGCCAAGCACCCAGATTCTGTGAGCTGCACATTCACAGACATACGACATTTGTTGCCTAAGCAATCACATGAAAGCAGAGCCATAACTTTAGGCAAAGGGATTGAAGAGTGATATGTAGTTTCACTCATGATGTGTATGATTTGACCACGGACTGTAGGAGGAAAGGTCTAAATGAACAAATGGGCAGGTTACTGCTGTAACTTGTGGTGTTGTCTGTTACACCTGACTTTAATCTGTGGTCATGATTGGTACTGCTCTGACCTGAATTTTTTTTCTTCTTGCAATTTAAAAACATCTAAGCTATTTATGTATTTTTTCATCAGTCTGGGCCTTTTTCCCCCACTTTCCTCAAGTATCTGCACCAAACTTATATCTGTCTTAATTTTTTGTAATTGAAAATTGCACAATAAAAATGCTATTTGATATTAAACCCGGTCAGTCATATGTTGTCTGTATAATAGCACAATGAATGGCTAGAATGGCAGTAGACAGTTAAGCCATAACTACAGGCAAAGGGATTCAAGAACTGTTTGTAGTTTCACACATTTGCCGGTCCATTATGGGAGAATGGTTTTAAATATCAGAGTTCCTTTGATAACTTTTGTTTATACAGGTCTCAAGATGACATGAGCCAAATTCGGTGAAGACAAAATCTGTAGGAGGAGTATTAAAAATGGCAGTTAGATATAAGCATTTTTAGCATGTTATTGTAACTTTTGATCAGTAGGTGGAACTGTCACAAAATTTGTTGCATAGCCTAAGGGCATGGTCCTGAAAATGCCTAGCAAGGTTTGTGTCAGTGCACAAAGTCATTGCTGAGATACAGCCTCACTTCCTGTTTCACAAATTTCACAAATGTTTACCAGGTGGTTCTCAGGGCTGCCAAAGACAAACTAGCCAGAAGAAGAAGAAAAAGTAGAATAACAATAGGGCGCCTACCTTCGGTGCTTGGCCTGCTAATAAGAAAAGACAGAATAACAATATTGTGCCTACGCACCTTCGGTGCTTGGCACCCTAATTAGCAGCCAAGTGGCACAAGATTGGTTAATCCTCATGAAGTGTGACTAC
This sequence comes from Pangasianodon hypophthalmus, assembly GCF_027358585.1. NCBI lineage: Eukaryota > Metazoa > Chordata > Actinopteri > Siluriformes > Pangasiidae > Pangasianodon > Pangasianodon hypophthalmus. The sequence continues at coordinate 14,402,530 of NC_069724.1, read as the reverse complement.
CTCTGTAAAAGCAGAACTTTCAGTAGTTTGGTATTCTGGAGCACTCGGGTGTGTGTCTACAGGCTGCATGTGCAGACACACACCGAGTGCTCCAGATTACCAAACTACTGCAAACTACTGACAAATAAAAACACAGAATTGAAGGAGGGTGTACTTTATTTTTCCCCATGACTGTGTATTGTTTCATTTACTCTAGTTACATTACCTTACTTCATTTCACCTGCTATGCCATGTCACCTGTAAATTGAGGGTATAGCAGCCAGCACTTGTAAAGATTAGGCTGAATGGCTTAGCAAATTTCTGCTGTGATTGGTTAGAGTAACGTGGGTGTTTACAAGAAGTTTTCAGGTAACGTGACTAGCTGTCCACTATTTAATACTAGGCTCCATAAGACCTGGAATGATGTGGAGGACCTTGCTCCACTTGGAAACACCAATAGAAAATAAATATAATAAATATTATATAGGACAATAAAGAATTTTTTTACTTTTATAGAATAAAGTGTTAACATATTAATGAAAAGTCGGAGTCATCAGAAACCATAAAAAGTTACTGTGCCTCTGACCTGGCAGTTTGCCTTTGGAGAAACTCTCAGAGTCCAGGTGATATGTATCCTGGAGACGCATCAGAGCTTTGGCTGCACCCTTTTGGTCCTCCTCATCTGGGAAAAACTGTTTGTGCACAGAAATGTTTGAGATGAAACCTGGATAACAGTGAGAGGTAGAGAGATAGAAAAAGAGAGAACCAAGTCATATATCATCATTATCATCACCATCAAAGGAAAACTGCTGGAAATTAGAGCAGATTTGTTACTTCACACTTTTCCCGACATGTCAAGGAATGTTTTCCCATTCATCCAAAAATATATCCTTACCATACCATTTTTAAAATGATGTGAGAAAATTAAAAGGCAAAATTGTAACATCAGTAGCATTTCTTGCAGGAAAATACAGAACACAGAACAAAACAAAAACACCCAGTACTGGCAAGACAGAGAATAGACAGACTGGCTCAAGCTGATTTTACACTAAAATAAGCACTCACAGTTGTGAGCAGAAAAGCATCTCTAAAAGCACAGATGTAGCCTGTTTTAGAACAGGGTTTGAACAACAGCATGGCGGGGGGCGGGGCGGTGGTTGTTGGGAGAGTGTGGTGTCATGATATACTTTTAACCGCAAAAAAAGTGTAGCTCTAGGAAAATGGTTAAGAAGCCCTGATAAATGATACCCTAGGCATTACTCAGAAATCAGGACATAAATTTAACTCATTTGAAGTACTTTTTGATAATATACAGGTCTCTAGTATTTGGAATTTCTATAGGAAATTGTAAACTTCATAATGAGTGGGTCCTATTATATTGTGATTGACCCCTACTGAGTCTAAAATAGGCAGAGACGCTGCTCTTAGATGGTCTTGCAAAATGAATACTGAAGTCTCCAACAATTATATCTTTTTGTACCTAAACAGCTTCAGTGGATATAAAAAGTCTAGGCAGGTTTTTGTAAATTAAAAAAATGACACTAAGATAAGTCATGTCAGATCTTTTCTTACTTTTAATGTACAATTGCAAGATATACAAATAAAGTGAAATCTTTTAACTTTTATAGGGGAAAAAAGAAAAATAAAAAACTTATAATAACCTAGTTGCATAAGTGTGCACACCGCTAAACTAATACTTTGTCGAAGCACATTTTCATTTTATTACATCACTCAGTATTTTTGGGTAAGAGTTCTTGACTTGGCAATATTTTCTCACTCTTTCTTGCAAAAACATTCTAGATCCTCCAAATTGTAAGGGCATCTCCTGTGCACAGCCCGCTTCAGGTCACCCCACAGATTTTTAGTTGGATTTAGGTCTGGGCTCTGGCTAGGTCACTCAAAAACATTGATATTTTGGTTCAGCCATTTCTTTGTTGATTTGGGTCCTTGTCATGCTGAAAGGTGACATTCCTATTCATCTTCAGCTTACTAGCAGACACCTGAAGGTTTTGACTGGTATTTGTAGCTATTCATGATTCCCCCCCCCACAAAAAAATATTTCTGATTGTTTTTCACTTCATTTTTATACATTGTAATTTCACATTGAGGGTGGGAAAAGTTCTGACATGATCTATCTTGGTTTAAATTTTTTCATCACAAAAACTTTAACAATTTTAACAGGGGTGTGTAGACTTTTTATATGCACTGTAGTTGTTTAAGCAGAAAAAGCTGTAATTGTTGGAGACAATTACAGACATCAATATTCATTTTGATAATTCACAAGACCTTCTGAGAGCAGTGGGTCTTTTTATTTTAGACTCAATAGGGGTCAACCAGAATATAATATGAGTCACTCATTATGGCAGACACACCCTTGATTTAATACTAAAATTTGGATTAAATATAGAAAACAGTCTGAATCTCATCACTATCTCATTACATTTAAAACGTGTCTTACTCATAATATATGCACTTTGTCATGCTACCACATAAAACAATGTCAACTACTGTACAGTTTTACTGATAATCACCCAGATTTATCAACTTTAACTGGTTTGCCCTCTAACCCCACAGAACTCGATCAGGTGACAATGCTTAGAGTCAATATTCTGCTACACTCTATGTAATGTAGCCCCTCTTGAAAGAAAAATAATTAGACAGAAAAAAGTAGCACCCTGGTGTAACAATCAAATGTACATTTTAAAACAGACTACTCCAAATTAGAACATAAATGGCATCAAACTAAATTGGTATTATTAAAAATTGGGTGGAAGGTGATCTTAACTACAGGTTGTTTCCCCATGCTTATGTTGTTCAGTTTCAGAGCAGCTTCTCATACAATATATCCAATATTCTCTTGGACAGACTAAAAATGTTGTTGGAGTTAATGGAATGGCTCTTTCCTGGCTCAGATCTTATGTGATCACTATCAGTTTGACTGGTGACTTCTCTATGTGTATAAAAGTAAAGTTTGGTGTCTACATGGCTCTGTTCTAGGCTTGCTGCTCTTTTCTCTGTATATGCTCCCTCTGGGTACAATTATTTGTAAACATGGTATTAGCTTCCACTGCTATGCTGATGACACAGCTCTATGTTTCAGCAAAGCCAGATATGGCCATTGGGAATGCGACTCAAAGGAAAAGGGATCCTGCGATTTCATGCGGCATCACACAAGATCATGCTCTTGCTGCAGGTGCAGGAAAGACAAAACCAGTAGGGGGCAGTCATGTTTCATTTGAACAAACATGGCTTGCTAGTAGATACAGTAGTTCTGCCAGGACATATACTGTATACAGCATATACTCTTTTTCCAACCAAACAGTGCTGTTTCTTGTACTGAAGCCCATGATCTGCTTGTGCTTGGCCAGCAGATCTGTGAATATCTCTCAGACTCATTTTGTAGCAAGCAGCAGAGCACATTAAACATCATCAAGGCTACACTGAAAAAAAAATAGAATGTGTGGTCAGTTAAATTTAACAAAAATATTACATATGGTTTACATAAAAATATTACGTTTCTCATCAAAACATGATTGCACTGCTTATGCTAAATCTAACAAACAAGTTTCTAATTACAAGATTAAATTATGTAAAGTGAGCATGATCAGTTCACGTAGTACAGATACTATAACTATATAATTTAAATTAACATGGCTAAAATGCATGGTAGAATAGTGCAGTGGTAATGTGATTACTGTAGCATGCCAGCAACCTGGGTTTGATGCTCAGCTCTGGTGACTGTTTCTCAATGAGATTTTTTTCAGCGTAGAAAGTCGATTCATGTGTGCATGTGTAAATATGAATGTCCCTCCTCAAAGTGACTTTGAATGAATGAATTCCATTTTCTCCTTTCTGGCCAATAGAAACTTTTGTGACACAGAGGTCCACACGCTGGAAAAAAAACTCACTGAATTTACATAGTTCAAAAGTGTACATCGGTTCCATGTGATTTAATTGAATTACATTAACAGAATTTGTTTTCGTACATCCATACATTAACTATACATAATATTTTTCTTAAATCTAACCGACCACACATTCCATTTTTTTCAGTGTAATTCAAGTTTATTGTACAACACCCGTACTGCGCTCATGCCGATAAAACATTAATAATTCAGTTATTAATAGTATTTTTACGTTTGCCATGGAAATTTGATTTACATTAATTTAATTTACATTTTAAGTTTGAGCACTGATGCATAAATGCATGCATTACTGTAGCATTTGGTTTTATTTTGATTCCCCTTTTTGTGTTTAGACATTTTTAGTCATAATTTTTGTCTTTTGAATTTAGTCAGTATTTCGTCATGCCATTCATTCATTTTTGTTGATTTTACTATAACTAAAATGGCATCTAATTTTAGTCAAAAATAACATTTAAGTTCACAAGAAAGTGCAAAATTAAACCAAATATTCAAAAATTTTAAGTATTAATTTAAGCATGTGGCAACATCTACCAAATGTTGTTACAGAAAGAGCATATTCGCAATGTTATTTACACATTCTGAATATCATGTATAGCTGCGCATTCGTGTCATTTTGTGCAGGTGCAGGTTGTAATATTGCACTTATGTTGTGTATGAATCTGATTAATCTCTTATAGGATGTGTTTGGGCGAGTTAATTAACCCGCTAGTAAAGTGTTTTAGTTTACTGGTTTTCATTCACTCAGCTCACGCGGCTCAAGCAGGTCATTCCTGCTGATATCTATATTACATCTTTATTCTTTATGAGTGCATTATTTTGAAACAATAACATTCTTTCTAGATTTTTCTTCAAGAAACATTGTTAGTGTGTTGTTAATTGATAATCTTTATTATTCTTTGTCATATTTTCGTCAATAGTATATTTAAATTAAAAATGAATAATTACAGTCATGATGTGCATTTTTGTCTGGTCTCTGTTATCATTGAGGAAAAAACATTAGTTAATTAACATTTTCGTCATATTGTTTTGACCAGATTAACACTGCAGTTCCAAAGGCTTAACATTGCATAATGTAGCTACAAAAGACAACAACCAGGAGGGTAAAACAAATTTTATCACACTATCCTTGCCTTTTGCAATTTACCACCAAATAATGACAACCGTAATCCAAGGAGAAAAATAATACTCTTCTGTAAAGATTTTTCACCCCCATAAAATCCTATTAAAAACCTACAAAGACAGAGGCTGTGCCAATAATCTAAAAGGAAAGCATATGTTAAAATTTTCATACGTTGCAGCTTTATATGGCCAAGCCTGTTTTTTTTTTCCACCTCAGTACAGTGGTCTACTCATTGATAATGCTTAGATGATTTATAATAACAAATGTACTGTCCTATGTAAACAGAAACATAAAAATAAGCATGAACTGCATTTAACTAATTATTATTAATAGTATTTTAATTTATAATACATTAACAATTATTAGTTAATCGTAGGCTGCATATGTTCTATTGCTATATTAATATTTCGGTCATTCAGATTTCTAGTCCTAATTACAGTCCCTCAAGTAAATCCATTGATTAGATTACAGTACATAAATCCTATCTAACAAAGAAACAGCACAATGCATGCTACAGTATGGTGCAATAAATAGAAAAACAAAGTGACGCCCATGTATTGCCTATGGAAATAAATTACTGATCACTTTTCAATACAATTAAGCTTTTAGTCAGTCGTCTGTTTTGGAGAAGTTGAGTAAGTCGATCTCTTTTCACCTTCCATTCACGGGGTGTGAGGTGGAATTTCTGACCAACTGGTTTTGCCAGTTTCACGTGCCCCAATTTGGGGGCTTTCTTCCCACAATTCAACTTTAATTCTTGCAATTGTAAGTTTAGGCTGCATCTCACAACTGTGAACTTATTTTCACAGTTATTGTATTTATTATTACTTACATGACCATCTTTGTGTCCATCTTTGAAACAGACCTCGTAGAGCAAAAGTTCAGACGTGTCATGCTGTGTCTGAAATCACTTGCTAATTTACTATTCCCTATATAGTGGGTGTCACAGTATTTTTATGACCTATGTTTGGGAAGCGTATTCGATTGTTGATAAATATAGGTAGGGGGCTACACTCATTACTGTAGCCCTCAGTTTAATCTCATAAATACAAAAATGCAGCAAAATGGTTATGCCAATGAAAAAGTTTATATTTATTGGAAAGTGGTCCGAAATGTACAGTATTTTCATTTTATGGCATTACATTTTAGCCTATGTACGCTACATTCCACTGACTCCACCCTGATGCTCATCCACTGCTGGAAGAACTTAACAGTCTATTTATTTACTTGTTGCATGCCGTTACTCTAAGTTCCTTGAACTTTGTCAGACTTTGTAGTTGGTTTTGCTTCTTTCCGAATATAGTTTTTCAGAGCATGCCACACCATCTCAATGGGATTCATATCACGGGATTCTGGTGAAGTCTTCACCCAGTTTATACTCTCTGCAGCAATAACTCTACTTGTAGCAGTGTGTTTCAGGTGATTGTCTTTGAAAAAGTGGCGACGGACTCCAAAGTTTTCCCTAATGTAGGGAGTGGCAGTTTCTTAGCATCTTCAAAGAAAGACCAATCCATTATCCCTTCGAATACTGCAATAGGTCCTAGTCCCAGTCTGGATATGGCTCCCCAAACATGAACTTTCGGTGCGGTGAGTGTTTCAGCTTTGGTTTGGACACGTGTCTACCACTCTTATGAAATGACATGGTGGCAAAGTGATCCAAAGCCACCATCGTTTCATCAGTGAAAATGACATCATGAAACCTCTCCTTCTCATCGATCCATGTCTGGGCTTGTTGCAGACGTATCTCTTTATTTTTGTCTCTGATCATGGGACAATGTTGAGTTTTCCTGTACTTCCACCCAAGTATTTGCCTGATCCTCTGAATGGAACGCTCACTGATGTCCACTCCATTGTCACGCCAGAGCTGTTATTTCACTGAACTTGCTGTTCATCATTACGGCTAGTTATGTTGTCTATGGCTGTGACAATGTCCCTAAAATCAAGGGCAAAACATTAAATAAAAATTTGACACTTCAGGCACAACCAACAAGACACTGTTGCAACATATTTGTGATAGCGTCATACTGTACGAAGTGAGTAACTTATTTATTTTGTGAGGATTACGTATGCGTGATGTTCATTCTTTGTAATGTCTTCTGATGGTGCTCAATGTAGCATGTACACCAGTGGAACTCAGATGGTGGTGTATTTCTTGAGTGGAACTTCCAGCAGACCTCATCATCCTGATGTCTTGGGAATGCAGTTTGCTGATCTTGGTCATTTTGTGATGCCTTTACATGTGGATGGATTGCATTTAGATGTCAAGGTGTCATTGGGGTCGTGAACAATAAGTGAGAATGGGTTGTAGACACTGTAGGCTAGGCCTATCTATCAGGCCAATATAAACGCTTAACGTAGCGTAATGTATTAAGGATAACGACCAGGTAGGTAAAACAAATTTTAATCACACACTCCTTGTCTTATGCAGAATTTACCACCAAACGATGACACCATAATCACCAAAACTACCTCAGCTGACAAGGAAGCAGGATGTGATGTTATACATGCCACTGTTGCTAAGTTACAGTCCAAACACCCTGAATCTTTTGTGGTTATTACTGGAGACTTTAACCATGTAAATCTGGATTACACTCTCCCAACTTTCCACCAGTTTGTTGACTGCACAACACGGGAAAACAGAACACTGGACCTTTTGTATACAAATGTTAAAGAAGCATGCAGAGCTACTACCCTACCCCCACTTGGTAGATCAGACCATAACCTCGTCTTCTTAACACCTCAGTATGTTCCTGTTGAAAGGCAGCCTGTCTCCACAAGAACTGGGAGGAGGTGTGCTCAGGAAGCCAGTGTGGCCCTGCAGGACTGCTTTGAAACATTTATCCATACAGATATCAAGGTGTCATTGGGGAAGTGGACAATAAGTGAGAATGAGTTGTAGATACTGTAAGCTATAGGCAGGCCTATAGCAGGCGCTAACTGGGTAAATTCATGTGAAGAACCAAAGTTATTGTCATTAATTTTTAAACTATAAAAACACTGTCCCTAACTCAAAGAAGCAACTTTATAAAGCATATTTTTGAGTATCTATATTCTGTTGACTCAAAGTGCGCATGTTTTCATGTCCATGTTTACTGTATTTAGACCTTCTTTAAAATATTTGCCCACCCCAAATTGCCAAATGTAAACACAGTTAAATGGTTAAGACAACTACTTGATAACTACTGCAATTCTAAGAACGACTGGTAACTTGTTAATAGTTCAAATACAGTTTTACAAATCTATGTAATCATCTGATTATTATGAAGGTAATTTTAAAGTGCATTGTTTTTTTAATCCCATCTCATTATTATGAAGGTAATTTTAGTGCATTAAAAAAACCTCACTTTTTTTCCACACAAGACAGTAACATGGTTAGGACAAATACTTGATAACTATTGCAGCTGAAGACTATGAATTGAGTAATACTCACTGAGTTGAGTAATTTTTAAATAATGTACACATTATGACTTCAGAATACATGTGAATAAAAAAGATAACACAATGAGGACTATGAATTTTAAAAATATAGTACACACAATGGCAAGTAAATTGCACAGCAACTATATTTGCATTGGTATTAATTGAACACATTTTACTCTGGAAAAAAAATGAAATAACTCATTTCTCCTTCTACCATCTCTTATCATGGAGCTATAGTTGTGTTCACTGTGCATGTCTTTTCACATCTTTATCCACTGAATTCTTTGCCTTGGAGTTTTTCATTTCTGTACATTTCTTTTCATTTTCATAAAGCACGATCTAAGTGTTAACAGGTCAGAAATAGAATTATAGTTATTGTTTTATAAAAAAATACCACTGCTTGCATAAATTTGATGTCCAATAACAAATATTTGATCAAAATGTATATTTTAGTCTAACTTATTGCACTCATTTCTTTCTTGTGTGCCATCTGTTTGACACACATGCACACTCATCTTTAAAGGTTAACAATGACTTGGTTGCTGTTATGACAAATTGTATTGAAAAATGGAAATATGTGCATGACTTTTAATTCATAATATTTACAGATTATATAAAATGTAAGTTATGCATTGGAGAAAAGCATCTCTTAAGCGCATTAAACAGCACAATCACTCGTGGTCTTGTTTTTCGGCTTGAGACTTAGTAAATGCGTGAGAGTTGGCAACTCTGCAATTGCGACTTTATATCTCACAACCAATAATTGGTGCACTGAATTGAGTAATATTTATGTACACATTATCTTGTGAATACCTGCAGAGAGCGCAATGAAGTGTGCGTTTACAAAGCACATAAAATAATGATCCACTGCAATACGTTCATGCAGTCACGTGTAAATGGATTTTCCAATGTCCGTATTACTAAATAAAATTACTAAATTTGTGTCCATTATTAGATTGTTTTTTATTCATATTTATTGTAGATATTTTATGTTTTCTCGAAATCACAACATTAAACGTGCAGTTAACAAATTATCAGACACTATCAGAGAATGATTTTAATTCTATGTTAAATATTTTAATGTAATAATCTATAAGCCTCGACATATTTAAAGATCGATTCAAGACTAATCATTGCCAAGTTGAAGTGGCCAAGACAGTCTGATCTGGCCTGTAGACTTCTGTGTTCACTTTAAACCAGTTTTTCAATAGTGAAACTTTAAATCTAAGTAAAGTTTCCATGGGAAAGAAAGGAGAAAAACGGAATTCATTCAACGCTACTTTGAGGAAGGACATTAATTTACATTTACACATTTACATGTGCACACATGAATCGACTTTCTTCATTGAAAAAGAAAAAAATAAAAAGCTCACTGAATCCATACTCTCACCGGAGCTGAGGATTGAACCAAGGTTGCTAGCCTTCTACAACAACCACATTACCATTGTGCCTGATTAACATTAACCATGTTAATTTAAATACTATAGTTATAGTACCTCTGCTATGTGCTGCACTATCTGTACTAATTCAGTCTTGTAATTAGAAACTTGTTAAAATTAAGTTTAACATAACCACTGAAATCATGTTTTGATGAGAAACATAATATTTTTTTCTTAAATCTAACCCACCATATTATTATTTCTTATTATTTTATTATTTTATTATTTTCTTATTATTATATATTCTAATTAATACATCTGGGGCACAAATATAGCCTACCAAAAACTGCACACTCAGAAAATGGCAGACTTTTGGACCCTGGGCTGTGTGTGTGTGTGTGTGTGTGTGTGTATCTGCATATGCGGGTGCATGTGTGTATGTGTGTGTGTGTACATACATTACCAGGAAAAGTGAGAGATGGGAGTCTGTGTTTGTTCTCAGCTGAGATAATCGTGTGTCATTTAAGAGGCTGTAGTCCCTTTAAATGTGTTTCACTGGGTTGACCAACCAGAGTGCGCCACTGACAAGCACCTAACTCAGTGCTACTGTGAGAAGATTATCAATTTGCGTAACACTGAAGAACCACCAAGTGCTAAATTAATTTTTTTTCATTACGTTTATTTAGTGGTTGGTTAGTTAATTTTCATTGTTTCACTTTAACTAAGCTGAATGCATAATACGCTAATATTAGGGTGATATGGTTAAGCTTCTGGCATTAGGCCATTATTATGGTGAATTCTATGGGTACTTTCTAATTATATTGTAGTGTTGATTTAAATGTAAATGGATGTACTGTGTTTTTATGGTTTGTTATATTGTAGTTTATATTTAATTAATAAACAGCTTCACTGTTATTCATAGAGCTGTCAATCACACAGTCAGCACGTGAAGACGTCATGTTTGAGAACAGTCTATATCTGCCCACTAGGGATGCAGTGCTTATTATAGAGAATATTTGAGGAAGAGTATTGTAGATTATTTACAGTCATGGGAAAAATAAAATACACACTCCTTCAATTCAATGTTTTTATTAGAGCCTAAATAACATTTGTGTGGTTCTCACCAACTTCTATAAACAAACAACCTCCGGTGACAAAAAAAAAAAAAAAACAGATTTCAATATGTAGTCATTTCTTCCCAAAATGTAAACCAACATTCAGAAACCAGGTGGGGAAATAAATAAGTACATTCTATAATTCAGTAACATATAACCACATTTAGCAACAATAACTGTTAAATTGTGGGAGTTTATCAGTCTCACATCATTTTGGAGAAATTATGGCACACTGTTCTTTACAACATTGCTTCAGTTCATTGATATTTCAGGGCATTCATTTATGCACAGCTCTATTAAAATCCTGCCACAGCATCTCAATGGGGTTGAGGTCTGGATTTTAATTTGGCCATTCCAAACCTTGATTTTTATCTTCTTTAGCCATTCAGATATTGATTTGATGGTGTAGTTGGGATCATTATCCTGTTACATGACCCAATTTCGACCCAGCTTAAGCAGCTGGACAGATGGCCTCACATTTGTCTCAAGAATATTCTGTTATAAAGTGGAGTTCATCGTTGTCTCAATAGCTGCAAGTTTCCCAGGTCCTGTGGCTAAAAAACAAAATCACCACCCCTACACCACCATGCTTGACAGTTGGTATGAGGTGTTTGTGGTGATGCGCTTTGTTTGGTTTTCACCAGACATGGCGCTCTGCATGATGACCAAACATCTCTACCTTGGTCTCATCAGTCCAAAGGATATAGGCATCTAGGTCACATGATGTGGCTCTTGGGTTTTTCCATTATATCTCTGAGCATTAAATAGTTGGACCTTGGACTGAATTTGCTGGGATGCCCACTCCTGGAAAGAATAGCAACGGTCTTGAAAGCTTTCCATTTGTAAACAATCCTTCTCATTGAATGGTGAATTTCAAATTGTTGGAGATAGCCTTTTAACCCTTCCCAGATTGACGAGCAGCAACAATTGCTTTTCTGAGGTCATGGCTGATGTTGTTTGTTCTTGGCATGATGTAGATTCACACCTGAGTGCTCCAGAACAACAAAGTGACAAAAGTTATGCTTTTATAGAGGTAATCACCTTTCTTGATGATTGACTAATCTTGTGCATTTCATTAGTAACACTTGGATGCTAATTATTTGCTTAAGTAGGTAGGGATTGCTTATTTTTCTTCTTTCCTTTTTAGGAAAAATTATCTACATATTGAAATCTGCTGTGTTTTTTGTTGTCAGCAGAGGCTATTTGTTTGTTTATACAAATTGGGGAAGACCACACAATTGTTATTTAGGACCTAATAAATAAAAAAATAAAATTGAAGGAGGGTGTACTTTCTTGTTTTCACTGTGTATTATGCATGTAATATTCACAAGAACCGATGTAGTTATACAGGGTTGATTGCATATATCTTATTGTTGTATCCACCTTATTTTCAGCATCTGTTCGATGTTTTTTTCCTGTTTCTTTCAGCCAACTAGTTTGTATTCATCACAGCATCTATCGACACTGCCATGTAAAGTCTCATCTTTAACATTAATAGTTATGGATTCGTGGAAAACTGGTATTGTGTTGGCAGTTAGAGGTTGATTAAATAACTGACACAAACAAAAAGGTTTCTTGGAGCAAGTTCTTGGAGCAAGTTTTCCTAAAAATGAAGAAACCATTTTCCCCTTGCTTACTCTATACAGCGTAGTGTTTAGGCTCCAATGCACCAGTGAAATCTTTGAGGCGGCATCCTGTCAGGAGAAAATCATCACATAAATGTAGGTTAAACTGTGTGTGAATGAAGTTAAATGTTACTGAGATTAGCTAGTTCTTTGATAGCCCAATGATGTCCAGGGTCCCTAAACAGCAGCTGATGCAGACAAAAATTACATTATTTCAGGAGTTGTTTGTTCTCTGATATAACCATGAAACTGGCTAGCTAGCAAGCTAACATTAGCTATGTCTGTTCATGAAAGTAGCTTGCAGAGTCAAATAGTTACACTCTTGGTTCAAAATAAGCAGCTAACAAATGAAAAAAAAAAAATCTTGTACCTTATAAAAATAGAGATTTTCTACTTATATTTTTTAGATGTAAGCATTTTTAGCATGTTATTGTAACTTCTGGCCAGTAGGTGAAAATTTGTTACATACACTGAGGGCATGGTCCTGAAGATGCCTTCCAAGGTTTGTGTCAGTGTGCAAAGTCATTGCTAAGATACAGCCTCACTTCCCATTTGGTGGTGTCGCCATCAGATTCATTGGCCCATTATGGGCAAATCATTTAGAGTAATCAAAAATTCTTTTGATAAATTTTGTGGGGCTTACTCTGCAGATGACATCTGCCAAATTTGGTGATGATTGGACAAAATTTGTAGGAGGAGTAGTGAAAAAAAGGGTATTACATTTTGGACACACGGTTCAAAAGATATGATCATAAACGTACTTCCAAGTTAGGCCAAAATTTTACCAGACGGTGGTGCTAGAGCGCTGGCAGTTCTTGGCCCTAATTTGGTCAGAATGTTCCTTAGACCCTCCTCAATCAGTGTGCCAAATTTCACAACTTTTTATAAGACAGTTCTATGGGCCGCCATAGATACCCTAGCTAGAAGAAGAAGAAGAATATAGCTGCAAGCAGCGATGACGGGCCCGATCACTACAGTGCCATCGCCACCCAGTGGGTGTATGAAAACAATGCATAGTGAAGAGAGTGCTGTAGAGTAACTTGTTTTCTGCTGATCTGTTAAGTTAAGCCCAGGTCTAAGGCTTTACAACAGCTGTATGTCCAAACGTACAGCTCATATTTGGTGATATAATGCATTAAGAAGATATGAGATATATGTTGTTATCCTTATTAGCCATTAATTTAGTGTAGTAAATTAATGTGTAGTGGGGACATGCATTTAAGGGGGTGCAACATAGCCCCCATGAAAACCATTCAAGATATCAAAAATCGATTTGCAATTTAGCATGTTCAATGTCTTGGAATAATGTTGACCAGGTTTGGTGACAATCGCATTAATCTCCTAGAAGGAGAGCCTGCAATTTTCAAAAAATCCACATTAAATCCAAAATGACCTACTTCCATTTGGGTAGCGCTAATGACTGTCATTTTGGAAGTTGTCCGGCTTGATGAGAACAATATATGTACTGAGTTTGGTGACTGGAGGTAAAACTGACCCCACCACTTTAGTCAAAAGGGGGCACTATAGAGCCCCTCCCTCCACATGCACGTCTCAGCTTTTGCCTACGCATAACGACCAAAACTGTGTGCCAACTTTCATGAACTTTTAAGCGTGCCAAGAGCCTTAGAACACCCGAATATACAAAGAAAAGAGTATTAAAGTTTGATGCATTACCACGGCAACACTATTTAAGATATCAACAATCTTTTTGCAATTTTACATCAGCCATGTCTGGACATTACTCTGGAAGCATTTGAAGCGTTCCGGGTAAATATAAGAAGACTACATAAAAGCCTTGTTTTAAGTGACTGCCAGTTGGTGGCGCTATGACCGTGACTCAAATTAGTCACGTCCATGTGCTCAGCCCACAGTACCAAACGTACAACTCAAGTTTGAGCTAAATTACTTAATGCATGCAGAACAATATACGCACCGAGTTCGGTGACTGTAGGTAAAACTGACCCCACCACTTTAATCAAAAGGGGCCGCTACAGAGCCCCCCTCCACGCTCATATCTTATGTTTTGCCTACCCCTAACGGCCAAAATCTCTGATGTGTGCGCTGAATTTCATGAAATTTTAAGCATGCTACGAGCCTCAAAACACCTGAAAAGAGCATTACTGTTTGATGCATTACCATGGCAACACTATTTAAGATATCAAAAATCCTTTCATAATTTTACATCAGGCATGTCTCAACATTATTCTGACCAAGTTTGAGGCGACTTGGCTCAATATAAAAGGATTATTGCAAAGTCTCTTATAAGTCACACACTTCCTGCTGCCAGGTGGTGGCACTATGACTGTGGCTCACAATAGCCAACCCCATCTGATCAGCCCCAGTACCAAACAGACAGCTCAAGTTTAATCTAAATCATCACTCAATGCACTCAGAAGATATGAGACACTTCGTGTTTCCCTTTTTGCACCATAAATTTATTGCCTTGCCATGGCGAAACCATTCGAGATCCCTTCGCAATTTAGCATCCTCAGTGTCTTGGCATAATGTTTGGTGACAATCATATGAATCCCCTAGGAGGAGTTTTTAAAAGATCACTGCATGCACTTTTCACAAAATCTAAAATGGCCAACTTCCTGTTGGGCGGGATAATGATTCTCAGCGCAAAAGTTGTTCCGGTCGATGAGAACAATGAGTTTCGTACATATACGTACAAGTATGTATGATATATGCACCAAATTTACGTACAGTGTAAAAGAGGGCGCTGCAGAGCCCCCCACTGCCCATGTGCTACCCTTTGCCTGGGCCTATTGGCCGACGACTCTCAAGCGTATGTCAAATTTTTGAGTTTTTGAGCATGTTAAAGGCCCCAAAAGCCCTAAAAGCTTGAATAATAATAATAATAATAATAATAATAATAATAATAATAATAATGATAATAATAATAATAATCCTTAGGAAAACAACAGGGCTCTGTACACTTCTAGTACTTGGGCCCTATTAAAAATAATAATAACAATAATAATAATCCTTTGGAAAACAACAGGCCCTGTGCTTTCAGTGCTTGAGCCCTAAATATATAAAGAGATATGCCCTCATTTCCTGTTTGTTGACTTAGCCGTCAAATTCATTTGCAGATTATAGATGAAACATCACTGATATCAAAAATCTGAGAAACTTTTTTTCACTTCTTGTTTGGAAGACCACAAATTCATTACATGTCAAACTCTTGGCACTTTCCAAGAAATCAATAAGAAGAATTATGACCGCCTGCTAAGCAGTACAAACGATAGGAGTTTTACTGTTTTGTGAATTATAGCACCCCCTAGAAGGGATTTAGACAAAACTTGGAGGCCCTTAGGACACGGTCAAAATCCGTCACACCATTGCTGAGATATGCCCTCACTTCCTGTTTGGTAACTTTACTGTCATTTGTTTGTGCATTATGGACAAACCATCCATCATATCAAAAATCTGAGAAAGAAGTTTTGTTCTGGTTTGTCTCCTGATGCGCTCTTCCAAATTTCATGGCTATTTGACAAAATTTGTAGATGCAAAAAAAGTCGTTTTTTTTAAAAAATTGCCTGTTAACTTCCTGAAGAGAAATCTTGGTCAAAATATGTCATAAATGCAGCAAAAATATGTTCATTATAGTGCCACCTAGAGGTGAATTTAGACAAAGCTTTTTGGAGACTCTTAGGGTGATGTCCTTCAGTTATCTACAAAATTTGTTCAGAATACATCATACCGTTGCTGAGATATGCCTTTACTTCTTGTTTGGCAGCTTTGCCGTCAATTTCATTTGCATTATGGACAAACTGTCCCCAGGGGCGGAGCCAGGGGGTGGCCACCCCACTGGCCACACTGCTGGTAATTGCAATTTTAAAAGACGAAAATAACTTCTCAAATACTGATCTAGGAGAACCTCGATCATGTCTACGATAATGTTTGGACCGCGAAACTCTCGCGACACTCACTGGCACTGATAGGCATTGCGAGAGTTTCCAAAAATAGCACGGTTTTCCACCTTTCATAAAAAGTGGGAGATGAGGAGTAAGTTACAGCACAACACACAACACATAAGTTGAACACAACACATCCTATCAGGTTATAAAATCAGAAAAATGATTATTTGATTCATTTAAAGATTGTCAATTCAGCGCAGTTTTATCAATGTCCTGTGTAAACAGAAGGTAGAAAGCAGTTAGCTTTACATTAGCTGACTTAGCTGCTTAGAACTAATTGTCACATTATCTAACATTGTCACATTCATTATGTTATGTTTTTATCATAAAAAATGTTTAATACAATTCAAACATTACAGTGTAAATGCTAGGATCAAGATTGATTTTATGTATAGCAGAAATTATAGAAACATTTAACCTAAATATGTTTTTTTTTTTAACATGGTAATGCCATGTTTGTTTGCATAATGATATTTTCTGTGCCACCCTAGAGTACCTGCTGGCCCCTGTCTGGCCACCCCTATGAAAAATCCCTGGCTCCGCCACTGACTGTCCCATATATCAAATATCAATGAAATTTTTTTCGAGATAATCTCATGATTCTAGTTTGGTGATGATTGAACAAAGTTTTTCGGAGTTGAAGTGGAAAAAACTGTTTTTGAAATAATTAAAAATGGTGGACAATCCAATATGGTGGACATCATGACATCATGGTGTCTGTTGAACTTGGCCTGACCCAAAGAATCAGAAGAAAGTGGAATCGCATTTCTACAACATTGCTTTGTGGAGTTACTACTGGAAACATATGTCCAACTTTGCCCTATTGATGGTGCTAGAGAGCTTAATTGGTGTACACCAAAACTGAGTTGCCAAATTTTATGATACAAAAAAGCATACAAAGCACTCTATGGGCTGCCATAGACTCCATTGTGATTACCTTTGCAAGGCATGAAACAAGTTTCAAGAAATTTCAAATTGGCAAACGGGAAGTACTCTTGAAATTCAGACGCTGATGAGTGTTCACTTCAGCTTACCCTAGGGAATCATAGGCATGTAGAACTAGGAATGTAGAACTGTGAATTTAGCACAAGGTCTTAAAATTAAATTAGGAAAATTATAAAAGCAGTCATAAAATTTTTTGAGGACATTAGGGCGAGATCCTGTCAAGATCAAGTCTCATGAATATTCGCAAATGTCTTACTGAGATACAGCCTATCATCCTGTTTGACGCATTTGCTAGTCCGTTATGGGAGAACGGTTTTGAATATCAATGCTCCTTTGATAAATTTTGACCATAGATCAGTCTAGTATCCCAATGCTGCATGGCAAATTTGGTGACAATTGGACAAAATTTGTAGGAGAAGAAGCAAAAAAATATATATGTTTCTGAAAAAATTAAAAATGGCAGACTTTCTGTTTAAGGAATCATAAATTCCTCACAGCCACAACATCGGCATCCTTTAAAGGAATCAACACGAATAAGAATCTTGATTTAATGTTGAGTGATTCAAAAGTTACGGGCAATTCTAAAAATTTGTTAATTATAGCGCTACCTACAGGTGAATATAGCATGGTATCTTATTTTTTAATTTTACTATTAAGTTAACTATATCTGTTCAAATTTCTATCATTAGATTTGTACATATGATTAGTAAGAAGAACCTCACTGTGTGTGTGTGTGTGTGTGTGTGAGAGAGAGAGAGAGAGAGAACTGGCTCTCTG
This sequence comes from Pangasianodon hypophthalmus, assembly GCF_027358585.1. Taxonomy (NCBI): domain Eukaryota; kingdom Metazoa; phylum Chordata; class Actinopteri; order Siluriformes; family Pangasiidae; genus Pangasianodon; species Pangasianodon hypophthalmus. Next base: position 14,384,321 of record NC_069724.1, on the reverse strand, counting down.
CCTCCTCTTGATGAGTTTCATCACTGCATATCTGTTTAGAAAACAACATATTATGGGAAGTTGATAAAGACTATGGTGATGAAGAGTAACTCATGTGAGTAGAAAATAAGACCATATGGAAAATAGGAAACAGGAGGATTTATGTTCATCTACAACCAATCATATGTTTCATGCTTTGTTCTCTGCTGTATGAATAATTCATATATCTCTCCTTATATACCCACGTCTAGTCCAAAGTCCTTTCATAGCATTCTGAGGTAAGGTCTAGTATGGTAAGGTAAGAGTGGCTACCCAAGCTTGTGATTAAGCAATTTTGTGATTAATAAAATATTTGCTTGAGCATACTGAAGCATAGGTAGTGACAATGGTGGTAGAGTTGGAAGTGTCCACACAGTCTTAAGTGTGCAAAAAGTACAGCAGGGGGGCACAGGACACAACCATGGGGGGCTCCAGTGCTGAGGGTGAGGGAGAGTGAGACATGTCTGCCCACCCATACTGCTTGTGGTCTGCCTGTCAAGAAGTTGGAGATCCATTGACACAGGGACGGGCTAAGTTCCAGGTCTTCTATCTTGATGGTTAGTTTGGAGGGAATTATAGTGTTAAATGCTAATGATTTGTAGTCAACAAGCAGCATTTTAACATAATTTTCCTTCCTGGTGTCCAGATGGCTCAGGGTTGTGTGTAGGAGGTGGATGATGGTGTCATCAGTTGAGCGATTGGGACAGTCTGTGAATTTTATTGGGTCCAGTGCGTCAGGTAATGAAGAGGTGATGCGTCTCTAATGAAGAGTCTCTGACCAGCCTTTCAAAGCACTTCATCATAACTGAGGTCAGGGCTACTGGGAGATAGTCACTGAAGCAGGCAGGCTGGGGTTTCTTTGGGACTGGAACGATAATGCATGTGTTTAAAGTTTAAAGCATGTGGAAAGTGCTGACTGTGCCACAGAGTTTGAATATCTCCGTGAACACCGGTGCTAGCTGGTCAGCGCAGGCTCTAAGGACCTGACCTGAGATGCTGTCTGGTCCTGCTGCCTTCCTGGTGTTTACTCTCCCGAAAGCCTTCCTCACATCGTGCTCCGAGATGATGAAAGCATTTCCAGCACTGACACACTCCACATGCATGCTGCCATTAGCACTGTTAGCACAGTTCATCGCTCTTAGCACTGCAAGTGCCATTAGCTGCAGTCTCAAAGCGAACGTAAAAAGTATTCAGCTTGTTCTCCAGAGATGCGTCCGTGTTCACCATTCTGGAGGATGGTGTTTTATAGTCAGTTATCATTCTCAGTCCTTGCCACAGGCTCCTAGATCCACCCTTGAACTGTGACTCTAGTTTCCTCCCGTAGCACCGCTTTGCCTCCTTCACCGCTCTGCGCATATTGTAGGACGCAGCCACTCGTCCATGCTCCTGGTGGCGAGCCCCACATTATAGACAGCGGTGCAAGAGCATCGCAAATGGTTTTATCCTCCTTCAGCTTCTGGTTGGGAAACGTTCTGGTGATGGTTTTGTGGACTGTATCATTCGCCAGTTTACAGATAAATCCCACAACTGATTCTTTAAACACACTGACGTCATGAGAGCTACGCCTGAACGTGACCCAATCTGCATCATCTAAAGCATCCTGCAAAGCAGCCACTGATTGGTCCAGCCAGCTCGCTACCTCCTTCTGAACCGGAGCTTTGAATGGAGTGTTGCAATGGTCCAGGATCCTTTCACCCTTGGTGGGGTAGGTCAGACAGGGCAGGCGAGCATGGTGTGCATGCACCCTCAGCCTGTTGGACCCGGTCAGCATAGATCTGGTATAAAAATGGTGATGTGGGTGGACTGTAAGCCAATAAATATAAGAGTATTTCTATCATATCTGCTAATAGCCTTGGTGAAAAGAAAAAAGAGGCTACAGATGTGGACAAAATTGTTGGTACCCTTATAGCACATTGAAACAATGCTTCGTTCTTCCTGAAAAGTGATGAAATTAAAAGCAATTGTCTCGTGTACACCTGCATGCCTTTGGTATGTCATAAAGTAAAGCAAAGAAAGTATGAAAAGAGATCAATTATTGCCTATTCTACAAAGATATTCTAAAATGGCCTGGACAGATTTGTTGGTACCCTTAGAAAAGATTATAAATATTCAGATTATATTTCAAGCTAACTGTTTTCTTTAATTAGTATCACACATGCCCTCATTCTTGTAATCAGTTATTCAGCCTATTTAAATGGAGAAAAGTAGTCACTCTGCTGTTTGGTATCATCGTGTGTACCACACTGAACATGGACCAGAGAAAGCAAAGGAGATTGTTGTCTGAGGAGCACAGAAAGAAAATTATAGACAAGCATGTTAAAGTCATAGGCTATAAGACCATTTCCAAGCAGCTTGATGTTCCTGTGACTACAGTTACAAATATTATTAAGAAGTTTAAGGTCCATGGGACTGTAGCTAACCTCCGTGGATGTGGTCACAGGAGGAAAATCATCCCCAGATTGAACAGAAGGATAGTGCAAAAGGTAGACAAAGAGACAAGGAAAACTTTCAAAGAGATACAAGCTGAACTCCAAGGTCAAGTTACATCAGTGTCTGATCGCACCATCCATCGCTTTTTGAGTGACAGTGGGCTCAATGGAAGAAGACCCAGGAGGACTCTACTGCTGAAAGAAAAACATAAAAAACCAGACTGGAATTTTATTTTGACAGGCAACAATGCTTCTGGGAGAATGTCCTTTGCTTAGATGAGACAAAACTGGAGCTTTTTGGCAAGTCGCAACAGCTCTATGTTCACAGACAAAAAATGAAGCTTTCAAGGAAAGAACATCATACCTACTATGAAACACGGAGGAAGCTCTGTTGTGTTTTGCGTCTACTTTGCTGCATCTGGCATGGGATGCCTTGAATCTGTGCAGGGCACAATGATCTCGAGACTGATATCAAGTCTCGAAATCTTGAGACTATCAAGGCATTCTCGAGCGAAACGTACTGCCCAGTGTCAGAAAGCTCTCAGTCACAGGTCATGAGTCCTCGAACATGATAAAACCCACAGTGAAAGCATCCAAGAATGACTAAAAACAAAACAATGGACTATTCTGACGTGGCCTTCTGTGAGCCCTGATCTGAATCCTATCAAACATCTGTGGAATCTGTGGAGCTGAAACATGCCGTCTGGAGAAGGCACACTTCAAACCTGAGACAGCTGGAGCAGTTTGCTCAGGAAGAGTGTGACAAACTACCTGTTGACAGGTGCAGAAGTCTCACTGAGAGCTACAGATACTCTAAAGGTTGTGCAACAAAATATTAGGTTAAGGGTCCCGTCATTTTTGTCCATGCCTTTTTCATTTGTTTTATCGTTTAAAATGTTCTGTTGAATCAAAAATCAAAAGCAAAGTCTGATTTTTATTAAATATGGAAAAAACAATGATGGATGTCAATTACTTTTGTCAGTTTCGAGTTATTTCAGAGAAAATTGTGGGTTCTTCTTTTTTCGTGGAAGGGTACCAACAAATTTGTCCACGTCTGTAAAATAAGGGAAAGAGCAAAAAATGAACAGAAACAAACAGAGTGTGGTCGGAGCAGTCGTGATGGCAGCTGACCTCACCAGTGCCATCTTGGAGTGCATGCTCATATGCAAAGGTTGAGGCATGGTCCTACATAGGGGCAGAGCTAAGGTCAGATAACTGTTTTCTCAGTCTGATCAAGTTGAAATTTGGCATGCTGCATCTATGTGCTAATCTATAAGAGCATTTTGATGATGACCTAATTAATAATAATTTTTAAAAAAAACATGGTCGCAAATGGCCAATCAGTTTTCAGCAGGCATTTGACAGGTTTAACATTGAGCTATCATCATGAACCTTGAACGGTAGGCTCAGGTAGTGACCCTCTAGTAAATCATGTAATGTCACTCGAATTAGCCTCTAAGAGGCGCTAATCATATTTTTGCACATAAAAACAAGCATATCCTGTGATTTATGATTTGCATAATACGCAAAACTTACTTTTGAGAACTAGTCCTAGGATTTTTGGCCAAACTTCACAAGATTGATGTCAAACTACTCAGACGAACCTCAATAATTATCAAAAATAAACAATGTGTGTTTAAGTTTTAGCCTGTATCTCGAGAACCGTAACACATGAATTCAAAATTCTTTTTTCCTCTTATGTCATGGCATAAGACGAATTCTGACTCATTTCTACCATGACAGACTTTTTGCTAATTTGCATAATATGCAAAACCTACTTTTGCATACTAGTCCTCAGATTAACTTGAATAATACGGTCAGGTCAATAAGTATTTGGACAGTTACACAATTTTTGTAATTTTGCCTCTATATACCACAATAGATTTGAAATAAAGCAATCAAGATGTGAATGAAATATGGACTTTCAGCTTTAATTCAAGGGGTTTAACAAAATATTGCATTAACCTTTTAGGAATTACAGCCATATTTCACATAGACCCTCCATTTTCACAGGCTCAAAAGTAATTGGACAATTGACTGATAAGCAGTTTCATGGCCAGTTGTGGCCTGTTTCCTCGTTATTTCATGACAAATTAAGGAGATAAAAGGAACTTTCAATATGTAGTACAAAGAGGGGTCGATGCAAGTGAAAGAGGCAAGCATTAGGCTGAAAAAACAAAGCAGAACTATTGGAGAGATAGCAGAAACTTTTGGCCAAATCAACAATTTGGTACGTTCTAAAAAAGAATGAATGCACTGGCAAGCTCAGCAACACCAAAAGGCCTGGAAGACCATGAAAGACAACTAAAGTGGATGATTGCAGAATTCTTTCCTTGGTGAAGACAAATCCCTTTACAACATCTAGCCCAGTCAAGAACACTTTTGAGGAGGTAGGTGTATCATTATCAACGTCTACAATCAAGAGGCACCTTTATGAATGTAAATATGGAGGGTTTACCTCAAGATGTAAACCACTGGTAACACTCAAGAACAAAAAGGCCAGATTAGACTTCGCTAGAAAACATCTAAAAAAAAAAGCCTGCCCAGTTCTGGAACAAGATTCTTTGAACAGAACCAAGTTAATCTTTGAAAGTAAACCCCTATATTTATAATTGTTAGTTTGTCCAATTACTTTTGAGCCTGTGAAAATGGAGGGACTGTGTAAAAAATCCTAAATGACTAATTTTTCAAAAATTGTGACCGAAGAGGACTGGGAGCTCCAGCTCCTGAGTAAAGACCTTGAGTCTCTGGAGTGGCAAATTTAGGTGCTTCTAGACCAGAAAAGCCTACTCTACAAATGGAAAATATGCCTAGAAGAGGCTTGCGATGTCTACTGCTTTGCTAGTGCAACCATTCTATGTGGACCTAAGGGTGGCCACAGGAGAAGCTGTTTGCAAGGAAGGACGAGCACTGGCACTGTGGTGATTTAGACACCAGCTGAGGATCCTCTTAACCTGGCCCCCATCACTCATCCCCCTTCCCGTTTATTTGGGCTTTATTAACAATAGGGATGATTTTCTGGGTAAGACCAGCATTTTTCAGCAGAGATGGTTTGCATCCAATCACATTCAAGAGGCTCATTAAGTCTATCGCAAACCTTTAATATGGTTTTAAATCAAGTATGACTTGAAAAGAGAGGGGTAAATTACAATATAACCAATAAACACTGTTTCTCTCATCCTCCTACTCTTCCTGTGCCGACTCCTCTGATGTCCATCCTTCTTGTAATAAATTGTTGCAAAATTTAACCTCTTAGCAGTTTTAAAATATTGTCAAATATTTCAAATATTGTCCAACTTGATTAATCTTAATGCTGAATCTAAGTGTTTGAGAACAGAAAGCCCTGAAGAAAAATCTCAGGATGACCCTGTTAAATGTAAGAGGTCTGTACTTTCTGTACTTTCTGAGAAGACTGAGGAAAGCACATCTCCCACCCCCCATCCTCTCCATGTTCTACAGAGGGACTATCGAGAGCATCCTGAGCAGCTGCATCACTGCCTGGTTTGGGAATTGCACCGTCTCGGATAGCAAGACCCTGCAGCGGATAGTGAGGACAGCTGAGAAGATCATCGGGGTCTCTCTTCCCTCCATCACGGACATTTACACCTCACGCTGCATCCGCAAAGCATCCACCAGCATTGTGGAGGACCCCACACACCCCTATCACACACTCTTTACCCTCCTGCCTTCTGGCAAACGGTACCAAAGCATTTGGGCCCTCATGCCATCAGACTTCTCAATACTCAGAAACTGGACTGAAGGAACACACACACATACATATATACACACACAACTGAGCATCCTCCATCCTCTCTGAAATGTTTTTGCAAGTTTTTGCACATGTTTATGCTGCTATAAATATTTATTACTGTACACAGGCTGCTACTCTTATCTTTACACTTATGTTTACACTATTTCAGCTACTTGTATTGTACTCTTGTACTCTTTGCACTATTGTCACTAGGTTCACTTGTAAACAGAACTGTGTACTGGTCGGCGCTGCACTGGGACTTACTATGCCAATTGTCTGTTCCGTTGTTTCGTTTCACTATGTACTTGTATATGGCTGAAATGACAATAAACTCCACTTGACCTTGAACTTGAAACTGTATTTTAACGCATCAACGTTATATCAACGTTAAATCATGAATGATTTTATTAATGTCTTAAACACTAGATATCTCATTCCTGTAGAAAACATAGCAGTGCATGAAATGGTTGAAATACTTAATTCACGGATGAGATCAAATCTAGATATAGTTGCACATGACAAGGAAAAAGGATGTCTCTGCTGAAAAAAATGCTGTGGAAAACTGAGCAGCTTCAGCAACTCAAAAGAACCTGCCATAAAGCTGAAAGGGTTTGGAAGAAAACTAAATTAATAATACACTATGAAATTGTAAAAGGTTGTATTGAAAGTTAGAACAGGACAATGTGAAAGGAGAGACAACTAGATTTTTTGAAAGATAATAAACGAAAGTGGCAACAACACCAATCCACAATGAGGCAGATGATATACAAATGGAGGAAATACAGCATAACTGTTACTCTCCCAAGGAGAGGTCATCTAGGAAAAATCACTCCAAGAGCACAGTGAATAATATTATGGTAAGTCACAAAGAACCCCATGGTAACATCTAAAGACCTACAGGCCAATATTATATCAATGTCATGAGTCCACCATCTGGCAAACACTGAACAAGAACAGTATGCATGGTAGGATAGCAAGGAGAAAGTCACTACTCTCCAAAAAGAACACTGCTGCCCATCTGAAGTTTGCTCAAGACCACGTGGACAAGCCAGCAGCCTACTGGAAGAAGTTTCTGTGGACAGATTAATCCAAAATTGAACTTTTTGGTTTAAATGAAAAGTGTTTGCCAAAAACCAAACAATGCATTCCAACAAAAGAACCTCATCCCAACTATGAAGTGGCAGTATCATGGTTTGGAGCTGCTTTGCTGCCTCAGGTCCAGAATGGCTTGCCATTATTGATGGACCTATGAATTCTGGCATGTACCAGCAAATAATACCGGAGAATGTCAGGGTATATGTCCATGAACTGAAGCTTAACTGTAAGTGGGTCATGCAGCAAGACAACAACCCTAAGCACACAAGTAAGTCTACAAAGAAATGGTTAAAGCAGAAGAAATTTAACATTTTGGAATGGCCAAGTCAAAGTCCAGACCTTAACCTAATAGAAATGTTGAGGAGGGACCTAAGAAACGCAGTTCATGCAAGGAAGCCCATCAACATCACTGTGTTGACGCAGCTTTGTAAGGAGGAATGGGCCAAAATTCATCCAACCTGTTGACCAGGACTGATCACCGGTTACAGGAAACTGTAACCCAAAATTAGACAAGAAGCCCACCAGTTTAATATATTTATTAAGGATGCCACCAAAAATCAGCCAAAAATGGTCTAAAATCTGTTCTTTTGGTTTTTGTCCAAAAGAGAAAAAAGGGTGAAGATTTTGACAAATGAAGGCCTACAGTGAAGTGTCCATTCTAACACTTACACATAAAGTTAATGGGGATGATAATTAGAAAGTGAATAAATATATTGTTTTTTTTTCCCCCAAGTGTTCTCCTCCGCCGGTCAGCATTCAGATGTATTCAAACATCAACAGAGAAAATGTCAGCCATGTGGACATTACACTTGTAGAAGGATTAAATCAAAAATGCAGGGATTTTTTTTTTTAAATTATTATTTTTATTATTATGCCTCTCTTAATCTCCTAAACCCTAAAATGGTGAAAATGTAAAAAAAGTAAATCATTTACTACAAAATTTTTAAATGGAAAATCACTAGACATGAAATATCACGCAAGCCTACTCTTACCAGCATGGTTTTAGAGGTGGGAGGAAATATAGGCATGCAAAAAGAGCATGCAAAACTCACAGACAGTAATCTGAGCACAGTATTAAAGTGGACTTTCCAGCTGTGAGGAGGCAATGCTACCTGCTGTGACAACATGCTGCCAAAGTCCTTCATTATATGTTTACAATATACATTTTAACATTTCTTCCATTTCTGAGACATGTCTTAAGTGATATTTCTCCCCATAGGCTCTTACCTTTTGGTGCATTCCACATTTTATACCACATCTTGTATAAACAAATACAACTATGGTTACATACTAAAGAAATTCTTCATGCAAATACAAGAAACAACAAATGAATAAAAGAAAATACAAAACCAAAAAAGATTAATTCTTTAAAATAGAAAAATAGCACTAGCTAGCTCCTTTTTATCATTACCACACTAAGCGTTTACTAGGCTCTTAAAGGAAACCAAACTTTATTCATGAATTAAAAATGTTTAGTGAAAAGTTAATTTTAATCTATAAAGTGAATGGGCTAGAATTCTATCCAACTTAAAGTTTTTTTGTTTACCATCTGAAGCGTCCTGTAGCACCAGACTTTCAAGCTCAGCCCATTCTGTGTTAAGTCTCTTCATCAGCTTGTAAGCATTCACTGGATGAGCCAAAAATGCTTCAGGATCAGTAGTTGATGCAAGAGTTAACACATCCAGCCTGTTTGCCCAACTGTAAAGGATCCAAGAATATCAATATAGAATAAAAATTTGACAAACAATTTTTGTACATTAACATATACACTACATGAACAAACATTTGTGCTTTTTTTGCAAAACCTCCAACCCCACCCCCTTTGCTGTCAGAATAACCTCCCCTCTTCTGGGAAGGCTTGGTTTTCCACTTGATTTTTTTTTTTTTAACATGGCTACGGGAATTTGCCCATTCAGCCACAAGAGTATTAGTGAGGTCAGTCACTGAGGTTGGGCGAGAAGGCATGGGGCGCAGTCAGCGTTCCTGCTCATTGGAAAGTTCAGTGGGGTTGAGGTCAGAACTCTGTGCAGGCCACTCAAGTTCTTCCACATCAACCTTGGCAGACCATGTTTTCATGGATCTTGCTTAATGCACGAGGACACTGTCATGCTGGAACAGGTTTGGGCTTGGCCCCTTAGTCCCAGTGAAAGGTAATTATAATGCTACAGCATACAAAGTTATCCTATATTATGTGTGCTTCCAACTTTGTGGCAACAGTTTGGGGAAGACCCACATATGGGTGTGATGGCCAGGAGTCCACAAATTTCTGGCTATATAGTGTATGTTTTGGCTTAGCTATAAAAGTGCTACGCCACACGTACAATATGTGTACAATATATGTGTACAATATATTAGAAAATTAGGACAGAAACTTTCTTCAATATGTTTGCCTTGTGTAAGGATGTACCTTTTCACAGCATCAAGCTTGGCCTCCTCTGCTTGGATGTATTCCTTCAGGGAGTGAACCAAATCCCTCTCTGCAAAGATCAAATCTGTCATCTGGCCTGAGGGTGAGATAAGAGTGGAAAAACATTTGTGCAATGCTTGAAAACAATAGTGACTTCCTAAATGGGTTGTACAATGGATTGTTTGTTAAACATTATTGCAAAATTTGCATTTTGCAGACTGATACCATATCAATATGGCACAGGCCAGATTATATAGTCATCCTCTGTATGAATATTTTATATTGGCACTACGTGGGTGACAACTGAAATGTGGATTTTTAGAAGGAGGAGCTGTGTTTTCTTATGCCTTGAACCATGAGAACACTGAGTAATGATGGGGTTATACTTGATGTGTGTATAGATACAACAGCAACACAGACAGCATTGTTCAGATAATCGTCTGCATATTTTATGTATAGCTGGAAGAAAATTGATATCAACTAGATATTATCAATATTGATATTTTTCATAAATATCATGATTTACCATTAAAAATATGATTAACAGTTGCATTTAATGTTAACTAAAGTCAGGTCCATATGTATTCGGACAGTGACACAATTTTTGTAATTTTGCCTCTGTACACCACCACAATGGATTTGAAATGAAGCAATCAAGATGTGACTGAAGTGTAAACTTTCATCTTTAATTCAAGGGGTTTATCAAAAATATTGCATTAACTGTTTAGGAATTACAGTCATTTTTTACATAGTCCCTCCATTTTCATAAACTCAAAAGAAATAGGACAAACTAACAATTATAAATATAAGGATTATTTTTAATACTTCAATGCAAATCCTTTGCAGTCAATGACTACCTGAAGTCTAGAACCCATGGATATCACCAAACGCTGAGCTTCCTCAGTTGAGATGCTTTGCCAGGCCTGTACTTCAGTTGCCTTCAGTTGCTGCTTGTTTGTGGTCTTTCCGCCTTCAGTTTTATCTTCAGTAAGTGAAATGCATGTTCAATTGAGTTGAGGTCAGGTGATCGACTTTTAAGAACATTCCATTTTTTTGCATTAAGAAGCTCTTGGGTTGCTTTCATGGTATGTTTCATGGTGTGAAGGGGTGTTTCTTCACCAAGGAAAGAATTCTGCGATCATCCACTTTAGTTGTCTGAGTGTTCTTCCAGACCTTTTGGTGTCGCTGAGCTTGCCAGTGCATTCATTCTTTTTAAGAATGTACCAAATTGTTGATTTGGCCACTCCTAAAGTTTCTGCTATCTCTCTGATATGTCTGGTTTTTTTTTTCAGCCTAATGCTTGCCTCTTTCACTTGCATCGACACCTCTTTGTACTGCACATCGAGCGTTTCCATGAACAGCTACCAAATGCATAATCAACACTTGGAATGAACTCCAGACCTCCTTAATTTGTCATGAAATAATGAGGAAACAGGCTACCCCTGGCCATGAAACTGCTCATCAGTCAATTGTCCAATTACTTTTGAGCCTGTGAAAATGGAGGAACTGTGTAAAAAATGGCTGTAATTCCTAAAAGGTTAATGTAATATGTTTGTAATATGTTGAATTAAAGCTGAAAGTCCATATTTCATTCACATCTTGATTTCTTCACTTCAAATCCATTGTGGTGGGTTACAGAGGCAAAATTACGTAAATTGTCCAAATACTTATTGACCTGACTGTATATACTTGTCTAATGCTAGCTAAATTTAACATACATTGATAGATCTCAAATCATTCCAGATTTATAATCGTACTAGCCTACTTTTAAATGTGTGAAGACTGGAAGATTTGGTAATACAATATAAATGGAGTAAATATCACTAGATGTATCATTATACTGCACAAACCTACCCAGATGACATGTCAGAGCCAAACCATCCCTGTCTTCCAAGTTTCCAAGTCAACCTCTAAAATGTTTAGTGATTTCATACCAATCATTCAGGAATTTGTCTCTGTGCAACATAGATATGTTAAACAGTCTGTAGAGCCTTGTCTTTATTCTCTTTAAAACTTTCCTCTGTTGTCCTGATTGTTGTGATGAGCAGGGTCTCAAACAAAAATCTATGACCTTACACACAAAGGTATTTACTGATCTTAAAGGTCAAGAAAATTGGTATGCAAAGCAGCTTTCTGTATGATGTGGGGTCTTTGATGAAATAAGAATCATGATTTTTGTCTTAGAATTGAGATTTGCTTCTCAATCACAAGTCTTTGGGACAATATGTAATTATATTTATTTATTAATTTCATACATTACTGCAGCAGACTTTCGTAGTTGCTTTTTCCTAGCAGATGTTTTTGAATGACAGCTCATCTGCATTTTAATTACTAATTTACTGCACAGTTATACTGCAACAGCCTGAATCCTGAGCAAAAATAACTACATATAAAACTTTAATCATATTATGGTGCGAAGAACACAGTGTGTCCTCCCAAATTTAAAAGCAACTCAGAAATATTAATTGCTAGTTAAATAATTATTCATGTTTCAAGATTGCATGTCTCTGCTCAGGGAGTGTCCAGTGGCTGGGTTGTCCTACCTTACGGCTACTGAAATATGCTTATATATCACATTACTATAATCAACGACATATTTATTGTCATCTTCTTCCTATTATGAAAGTGAAACTTCTATAAGAATTTTTCCGTAAAAGAGAGGCACGAGGGATTATCTTCATAACCTAACGTTTCATTTCAGTTGATTCAGTCAGCATAACAGATTTGAACATACATTCATGCCCCACACAACCATAGGATGTTTTTTGCTTTTTGCACCATTCTGTGTAACCTCTAGAGACTGTTGTATGTGAAAATCCCAGTAGATCAGCAGTTTCTGAAATACTCAAACCAGCCCATCAGGCACCAACAACCGTTCCATAGTTAAAGTCACAGAGATCACATTTTTCCCCATTCTGATGATTGATGTGAACATTAACTGAAGCTCTTGACATGTATCTGCAAAAACTTCTGTACCATACATATTAGCCAATCGCAAGCCACTGATCATAGTTTGAAGTCTGCCCTTTCTAGTCTGCCTTTCTAGTCAAAACAGGAGCACTCATTTATCTCAGACAACTCAATCTAGCTTTATAGAGTTCTTAGGTGTAGTACATTAAGAATTATCACAATAAGTATTTCTAGCATACATAAATTTTATCTTGTATTTTAAAATCATGCACAAAGATGGCAACAAGATGGCGCCGCACATGGCAGCCTCGGTTTGTTGTTCCTTGGTACTTGTACTGTTTTTGTTTGTTTGTCCTGTCTTAAGCAACTTTTTTCCGATCAGCTTTACAAGAAACGAACTCCTGGACATCGGAAATAGCGCACCAAATAACTTTTTGCCGACATTTGAGCATTCAGACGTTTTACTGGACATTTTAGTCAGAGGAGCTGCGATCCTATACAAACGCTACAGGCGACGCAAACGAGGGAAGCACGCTGGTGCGCTCGTGAAATTCCGACAGCGCGGTTTTAGGACTCCGCTGCCGAGCATTCATCTGGCGAATCTCCGCTCCCTAGCAAATAAATCGGACGAACTACAACTCCTCACCCGCACAAACAAAAACTTTTTAAACTCTGCTGCGCTTTGCTTCACGGAAACCTGGCTGAACGGAGCCATCCCGGACAGCGCGCTTCATCTAACGGGCTTCCAGCTGTTCAGAGCGGATCGCGTCACCGAGTCGTCGGGGAAAACGAGAGGCGGTGGATTATGTTTTTATATCAGTGAAGGCTGGTGTACAGACGTGACAGTTTTAAAGATGTGCTGCCCAAATTTGGAAGCTCTCTTAATTAACTGTAAGCCTTTTTATTCGCCGCGGGAATACGTTTATTCTGGTGAGTGCGTACATTCCTCCTGACGCGCGTGTGAGCGTGGCGCTAGAACTGTTGGCCGATCAGATCACACACACAGAGCAGCGTTACCCGGACTCTTTCATGATCATTCTAGGTGATTTTAATAAAGCTAACTGCCAGTTGGCAGGGACACCAGGGACAGCAATATACTGGACCATTGCTACACTGTTTTAAAGGATGCATACCACTCTGTCCCCCGAGCAGCTCTGGGACTCTCTGATCACTGTTTGGTTCATCTTCTACCGGCTTACAAGCAGAAACTTAAATCTGCTAAGCCTGTAGTAAAAACTGTAAAGAGATGGACTACTGAAGCAGAGCGGGACCTACAAGCCTGCTTCGACTGCACTGATTGGAGAGTTTTTGAGGCTGCAGCTACTGATCTGGATGAGCTCACCGACACTGTGACGTCCTACATCAGTTTCTGTGAGGGCATGTGTGTTCCTACCAGGACTTACTTAACATTTAACAACGATAAACCTTGGTTCAGTGCAAAACTCAAACAGCTTCGCCAGGCCAAAGAGGACGCCTACAGAAGTGGGGACAAAGCCTTATACAAACAGGCCAAATACACACTGAATAGGGAGATAAGAGTGGCAAAGAAAAACTACTCTGGAAAACTGGAAAAACAGCTTTCAAGTAATGACTCTACATCAGTGTGGAAAGACCTGAAAGCCATCACCAGCTACAAGACCCCATACCCCAGCACTGAGGCCAATCAACAACTGGCTGAAGACCTGAACGAGTTCTACTGTAGGTTTGAAAAGCCTGGTCTGACACCTCACACCTGCTCTGACCGTCTCATAACACAGCCATCAACACCCTCCCCGTCGCTCCCCCCTACTGTTTCTCAGCCCGTACTTAAGATCTGTGAAGATGATGTACGCAAAGTCTTCAGGAAACAGAAGATAAGGAAAGCCAAAGGCCCAGATGGTGTCTCTCCAGCCTGTCTCAAAGCCTGTGCTGTCCAGCTATCATCCATTTTCACATTGATCTTCAACAGATCACTGGAGCTGTGCGAAGTCCCCTCCTGCTTCAAACGCTCCACCATCACCCTGTACCCAAGAAACCAAAAATCACAGGACTAAATGACTACAGACCTGTTGCTTTAACGTCTGTGGTCATGAAGTCATTTGAGAGGCTGGTGTTGGCCTACTTGAAGGACATTACTGGACCCTTGCTGGACCCCCTGCAGTTTGCTTACCGAGCAAACAGGTCTGTGGATGATGCAGTCAATATGGAATTGCACTACATTCTCCAACATCTGGACAAACCAGGGACTTATGCAAGGATCCTGTTTGTGGACTTCAGCTCCGCTTTCAACACCATCATCCCAGATACCCTTCTAAATAAACTGACACAGCTCTCTGTACCCACCGCCATCTGTCAGTGGATCACCAGCTTCCTGACAGACAGGCAGCAGCTAGTGAGGCTGGGAAAATTCACATCCAACACCCGCACCATCAGCACTGGAGCTCCTCAGGGCTGTGTTCTCTCCCCACTGCTTTTCTCCCTCTACACAAATGACTGCACCTCTAAGGACCCCTCTGTCAAACTCCTGAAGTTTGCAGATGACACTACAGTCATCGGTCTCATTTTGGACGGCGACGAGTCTGCTTACAGACAAGAGGTTGAGCGGCTGGCTGTCTGGTGCAGTCACAACAACCTGGAGCTGAACACGCTCAAAACTGTGGAGATGATAGTGGATTTCAGGAGAAACCCCCCCTGCTCTCCCCCTTCTCACCGTCATGGACAGCACTGTGGCTGCAGTGGAGTCATTCAAGTTCCTGGGCACCACCATCCCTCAGGACCTGAAGTGGGACATTCACATTGACTCCATTGTGAAAAAGGCCCAGCAGAGGTTGTTCTTCCGTCATCAACTGAAAAAGTTCAACCTGCCACAGGCGCAGATGACACAGTTTTACTCAGCTGTTATTGAGTTGGTTCTGTGCTCTTCTATAACTGTCTGGTTTGGGTCAGCCAGCAAATCAGATATAAGAAGACTGCAACGGACTGTTAGGACAGCAGAAAGGATCATTGGTGTGCACCTGCCCAACCTTCAGGACTTGTACAACTCCAGAGTGACGAAGCGGGCAGCTAACATCATCACAGACCCCTCTCACCCCGGCCACAACCTGTTTGCACTCCTCCCTTCAGGCAGACGTTACAGATCTCTGTGCGCTAGAACATCTAGGCATAAAAACAGTTTTTTCCCCCATGCCATCTCCAGCTTAAACAGCTAACACAGGAATCATTACCTGTGTTTTTTTATTCTATAATTCATTTCTGTAATTCATCTCTAATTACTACCTCTTTCTCAAGTATTATGTAAATACATATGCATATCTCTTTATTTATACAGCTGTATATAGAGTAAATAATGCGCAAATCTGTACATAAATCTTCTGTTCCAGATTCATACACATTATTATTTTTTTATTTTTTATTTTTTTATTGTTAAGTCTTACTATTTAAATGTTTTTTGTTCTCATGTAAGATATGTATGTATGTACCAAGAGCACCTTAAAGAAAACCACAACAAATTCCTTGTGTGTCTGCGCGCACACTTGGCGAATAAAGCTAATTCTGATTCTGAAAGAATGGGGCGCTGGGACAAAAAGAAGAACCTTGTAAAAATTCCTATGGACACATACGGCTAAATTCCTAAAACACTTAAAAAACCTTTTCAAAAGGATGACTGTATTTTTAAAGATTTTTACAGATTATTAAAAGGAATATATGCTTATATAATAATATGCTTTATATAAGATGTATACATTTGATTCCCTATGTACTAGGGCTTCTCTAGAGGCTTCATGATTCAGTGACCATAGTGAGATTATAAACATATTCTTTAAACATCCTGATATAAATTTAAAAAACTGAAAATTTTGAAAAAACTTTTTTAATAAACAAGAATCTACTGAAATCACCATGCATTATCCTCATTAAAATGACTGTATACATACGTTGATTTTCTTTTTGAAATAATAATAAAATATATAAAATATAGCTGAAAGCAGCAATTATGGGGCGAAGCACGACAGAGGGAAAGTAAGGAGCTATCCAAGCATCAGTGCATGATCATGATTTTACATATCAAGTTTCAGTGCAATAGGCTGTAGTGTCGCTTATGTCAGCTTGGATGATGCGTTATATGGAAACGGTTTGAGACATCAAAAATTTTTTTCAACACAAATGACGTATACTAAGTTTGGCCTGAATACACTAAAGCGTCCATTTTGGCGTGCTCACCATCGAATTCACTTCCGCGTTATTCGAGAATGGTTTGACTAATCAGCTTGAATTCCATAACCTTTTGTCAGCATTGTCTGAAGATGATCTGTTTTGATTTTCGTGAAAATGATGTAGGAGGAGTTCAAAAAAGTAGGTTTTTCAGAAAATTCTAAATGCCAGAAAATATAGTTGGATGAAAATCGGAACCTTGGTATGCATTCAATTTAGAGGAATCCGACGAAAAAAGAATTCTGTTTCTAGCCTCTACGGTTCAAATGTTATTAGCATAAATATGACTGCAACTTTGAGCTATTGCTCAAATAACATTTCAGACTGTCCCCTATCTGTGTGCCAAATTTCATAACTTTCTGATGTACGGTTCTATGGGCTGCCATAGACTCAAGGGCAGAAGAAGCAGAAGCAGAAGCAGAATAAGTATAGCTGCGAGCAGCAATTATGGGGCCAAGCATTACAGAGGCAAAGTAAGAAGGCTAAGCAAGCATCAGAGCATGGTCATGATTTTATATGTTTTATATATAAACATAAAATATACATATAATATATATAATGTATGTATGTATATATGTGTGTGTGTGTGTGTGCATATATATATATATATATATATATATATATATATATATATATATATACACATTATATATACATTATATATATTTATTTATTTTACATATTTACTGTTTCCATATAATGCATCTTCAAAGTGCCACATAGTGTTTTCTGCAACATCTTAGCCTACTGCCTAATGCACTGAAACTTATATAAATTATATATATATATATATATATAATATATATATATATATATATATATATATATATATATATATATATATATATATATATATATATATATATGTATGTATATATATGTAGGCTTGCCAAGATGTTGCAGAAAACACTATGTGGCACTTTGAAGATGCATTATATGGAAACAGTTTGAGATATCAAAAGGTTTTTTTGCCAGCATGCTCTAATGAAGATCTATGTGAAATCTGGTAAAGATTGGATAAATGGTCTAGGAGGACTCTGAAAAATCAGGTTTTTGACATGACTCAAAATGATGTACAGACAAAATGGCCTCCTGTGGAAAAATGTATATCACTGGTTACAGACTGACGGTTCAGTTTGAAGTGAAGAAGTGAAGTGAAGTGACTTGTGGCCAAGTATGGTGACCCATACTAGGAATTTGTGCTCTGCATTTAACCCATCCAAGTGCACACACACAGTAGTGAACACAAACACACACCATGAACACACACCCGGAGCAGTGGGCAGCCTTTTTTGCTGCGGCGCCCGGGGAGCAGTTGGGGGTTCGGTGCCTTGCTCAAGGGTCTTACCTCAGTCGTGGTACTGAGGGTGGAAGAGAGCGCTAGTCATTCACTCCCCCAACCCACAATCCCTGCCGGACCTGAGACTCAAACCCACAACCTTCAGGTTCACCTTCGGGTTGCAAGTCCGACTCTCTATCCATTAGGCCATGACTGATTTCATGGTCTATCAACATGAAATCCATAACTTTTTGCTGGCATGGACTGAAGATGATCTGAGTCAAATTTGGTAAACATCAGACGAACGTTTCAAAAAGCAAAAACTATGCTTTCTTCATATCTTGTGAGCACGTCCATTTTGCTCGCCTTAGAATTTGTTGGCACATTATTCGAGAACAGTTTGACTAATCAACTTGAGTTCCATAAATTTTTGTTGGCATGGTCTGGAGATGATCTGATTCGATTTTCGTGAAAATCGGATGAACGATGTAGGAGGAGATCAAAAAAGTATGTTTTCAAATCATTTCAACAAGGCAGACAGGAAGTTGAGCCAACTGAGCCAAACATAGCATAATTGGTATCACTGTTGTCGGCATGACCCAAGGAATCTACAAGACCATTCTCATGACAATAGGCAAAAGTAGTCAAAAACTATTAGCATTTTTTGAAATTGCATTATAATTTTTGACCACAAGGTGGCACTGTCCTGAAACTTTTTGGGAACCTTCAGGGCATAGTGACGATGACACATACTGAGTTTTATCGACACACAAAGGTATTTGTAGAATACAGAATTTTACATCTAATTCAAAATGGCCAACACAAAAAATGGCCGACATAGGAAAATTTGATATCACTCAACTCGGTATGCCACACAGAATCTAAGGTTCATGGTTCATAAACATGACAAGCCGTTCAGAAGTTATAAGCAAAAATGTGTTTTTTTTTTTTTTATATCTCGTGAGCACCAAGTGGCACTGTTCTGAAACTTTGCAAGTACATTCAAGTCATGGTGGCTATGACATACTAAGTTTGGTCTGAATATGCTAAAGCGTTACAGAGATATAGCCTCAAGTCCATTCGGCATGCTCGCCTTCAAATTTGTTTGCGTGTTATTATATTATTATATAAGTTTTTGTCCACATGTTCTGGAGATGTGACTCAATTTTCTTGAAAATTGGACAAACGTTCTAGAAGGAGTTCAAAAAAGTAAGTTTTTCAGAAAATTCAAAAACCTAGCCTTTACGGTTTCAAAAGTTATTAGCATAAACACGAACGAAAATTTGACCTGTCGGTGGCACTAGATGGCTTTAAATAGTAACTCCAAATTGGCTATGATAACATTTCAGACTGTCCTCTATCTGTGTGCCAAATTTCATAACTTTCTGATGTACGGTTCTGTGGGCTGCCATAGACTCAAGAGCAGAAGAAGAAGAAGAAGCAGAATAATAAGAAGAAAGTTGAGAATTACAACAGATGCTTATGCACCTGCGGTGCTTGGCCCCTAATAAATATACCTGCAAGCAGCATTTATGGGGCCAAGCACTACAGAGGAAAATAAGGAGCTAAGCAAGCATAAGAGTCGATTTTGGTGAAAATAAGACGAACGGTCCGAAAAGCAAAAATTATTTTTTACATATCTGTTGAGCATTAGGTGACGCAGACAGCAAGATTGGCCAACCATGGCATCATTGTTTTCGGCATGACCCAAGAAATCTATCAAGACCAGTGTCATCACAATCAGCAAAAGTAGTCAAAAGCTATTAGCATTTTTTGAAATTTTGTTATAAACTTTGACCACAAGGTGGCGCTGTCCTGAAACTTTTAGAATGCCGTCATGGCATAGTACTAATGGCACATATCGATTTTCATCTAAATTGAAAATGGCCAACACCCAAAATGGCCAACACCCAAAATGGCCGATCTAGGAAAATTTCACATCATTTGACTCGGTATGCCCCACAGAATCTAACGAAATCAGTTTCATGATTTTAGGACAAACCATTCAGAAGTTACAAGCAAAAAACATTTTTTCATATCTCATGAACACTAGGTGGTGCTGTTCTGAAACTGTGCAGGTACCCTTAAGTCATGATGGCTATGACATATATTAAGTTCGGTCTGAATACACTAATGCGTTACGGAGATATAGCCTCACGTGCATTTCGGGGTGCTCACCATCAAATTCATTTGCGTGTTATTCGAGAAAGTTTTGTCAATCAAAAAGCTATAAACACCTTTTTGCTAGCATGGTCTGAAGATGACCATGGGTCAAATTTGGTGAAGAGCCAATAAAGCGTCTAGAATGAGTTTGAAAATGTGTTTTTGAGAAAATTCAAAATGGTGGAAAATCTTGTTAGGCAGAAACTGAAACCATGAAATAAAATTAAAAAAAAAGAAAGAAATGAAAGCCAACTCAGCACGAGAAATCAGAGGAAAAAAGAATTTTGTTTCTAGCCCTCACGGTTCAAAAGTTATCAGCATAAACATGAGTGCAACTTTGACCTGTTGGTGGTGCTAGAGAGCTTGAGATAAAATGTATATTCAAACTGTCCCCAACAGCAAGCGGTTCTATAGGCTGCCATAAACTTCAAGAGTGGAAGAAGAAGAAGAAGAAATACAGCTGCAAGCGGCAATCATCAGGGTCCAAGCAGATGGCAAAGTGGATTCCAGTTTGAAAGAACTGTTTGTGTTGTGTATAGGGCATGAAATTACTTGTTGGGAAGAACTTGGCATATAGAATAGGTTATAATGAATTGGTTTAAAAGAATATGTCTGGGGTTTTTTTTGTTTTGTTTTGTTTTTTTGACTGTTAAAAATCATTATATTATATTATATTATATTATATTATATTATATTATATTATCTGTGTTGAAAAAATATCACTGTTTTTAATCTGTACATTTTAATGAATATATGAAATAGCTTTGGAAATTAACAGAAAAAAAAGAAGCATAATAATAATAATTAAAGCTGCAAGCAGCATTTTCGGGGGCCACACATTCATAGACACACTATAATTGTTGCTTAAGCAATCATAGCAAAGCAGAGCCATAACTTTAGGCAAAGAGATTCAAGAGTGATTTGTAGTTTCACTCATGATGTGTATGCTTTGACCACAGACAGTGCTGGAATTCTCTGACTGCAGGAGAAAAAGTCTAGATGAACAAATGGGCAGGGTGGCCGACAGGAAGTACACTTGGATTTCAGACACTGGTGTGTGTTCACTTCTGCATACTAAAGGGAATTGTAGGAAAAATCAACTGTGAATTTATGTGAAAAAACTAAAGTTGTTACAGTTCTTGATCATGGGGTGGCACAGTCACAAATGGGGTACATCTTGGGTACATTCAGGGCATGGTCTTGAAGACACTTATCAAGTTTTGTGATGATATGTAGACGCACTGCTGAGACACAGCCCCACATTGTGTTTTTCGCATTTGCCAGCAGACAATGGGTTTGAATATAAAAATTCCTTTGATAAATTTTATTCAGACACGTCTCCAGATGATGTGACCCAAATCTGGTGAAGATTGGACAAAATTTGGACGAGGAGTAACAAAAATGGCAGTTAGATGTAAGCATTTTATTGTATGTTATTGTAACTTTTGACCAGTAGGTGGCACTATCACGAAATTTGTTGCATAGCCTCGCGTCATGGTCCTGAAGATGCCTACCACGTTTTGTGTCAATGCACAAAGTTGCTGCTGAGATACAGCCTCAGTTCCTGTTTGGCAGCTTCACCGTCATTACACATTGAAGATGATGTGAGCCAAATTTCATGTTGATTGGACAAAATTTGTAGGAGGAGTAGCGAAAAAACTCTTTTTGACAAAATCCAAGATGGCAGAAAATCTAATTAGGCGGAAATTGATGTCATAGGCTGCATTGAACTCGCCTCGACCCAGAGAATCCAGGGATACCTGGCTTTTAAATGGACACACAGTTCAAAAGTTACGACCGTAAATGTACTAAATTTGAGCTAAATGTCACTACATTTTACCAGACAGTTATGTGAGCTGCCATAGACACCCTAGCCAGAAGAAGAAGAATACACAGAATAACAATAGGGTGCCTATGCACCTTCGGTGCTTGGTCCCCTAAATGTAAAGATTACGATAACATTTAATCATCTTTGAGCATTTCACACATTTGTTTCCAAACTAACTTTATAAAACTCAGGAGATATTGTTAGAGTATCATGAGTCTATGCATTTAATCTAATTTCTATGCTTTTTTTTTTTTTTTTTATATGTCGAGTTATTCAGCTATTCAAATTGATGGAAACTGATGGAAAAAGATTGGACTTCTGTGATTCTGTGATTTATAATTCTCCCTCTTGTGGGCAACATTAGTATTACAGTCATCATCTGTCACTCAGATTGAGATAAATGGCTGAACATTTAGAATTTACTGTAAGTCCCCCGAACATCAGAAATTCATGAAATTTGGCATTTCAAATTTTGTTTTGTTGTCCATGTGTTCCAAGTTTCATAAAGTTTAGTCATTGCGTTCACAAGATATAAGCCAATAAGTTATTATTTGCCACACCCACAAATATAAGGGCCTACATCTCCACAACGATTGTATGAATCAAAAATCTTTTGAAAACTTTTTTGTCTGGAGTATCTTGAGATGGTACATGCTTAATTTTGTGTGAATCAGACAAACAGCCTAGGACTAGTTAAAAAAAGTAGGTTTATCAGAAAATTAGAATTGCAGATACATTTTATATATAAAAATAAAAACGAGATATACATTTTGTAGCGCTTGATGCAAGGATTCATAGGAAGCAAGGATGCACGGATGCATAGTTATTAGCAAAAACACAAATTTGCTAATTATAGTGCCACCTTGTGACCGATCCTCGTACACAGTCTTGTTTTGCCACTACGTACGAACATGTCAATTTTCATAACGGTCGGATATTTTCACATTATTAGCTGCTGAAAGTTGATTGGCTGCTTGTGGATATGTTTGTTGATTTGTCCAAATCATATTTAGAGAACATGTTAGCATGTGTACCAAAGATGATGTGTACCAATATTCAACTTCATGGATCATATGGTTGTGGAGTTACAGAGGGTTTTCAGTTTTAGCACAACCTATGGGCAGAATTTGACGTGACTTCTTGTGCCTCCTCAGAATGTCCTGTTGTCTATGAGTATAAAGTTTTGTTAAGTTTGGACATTGCGTTCAGCAGACATAGATCAATTTGTAAAAATGAGCATCACCTAACCAATTAATTAACTCATATCTTTGCAACACTTTGATGAATCAAAATTCTTTCAATAGCATTTTGTCATCAAGGTCTGGGGATGCATGCCAAGTTTCACGCAAATCAGATGAACAGCCTAGGACAAGTTCGAAAAAGTATGTTTTTCAAAAAATCTGAATGGAGGATAAACTTCATATAAAAACATATAAATAAAAATATTTACACTTGTTAGGGCTTAAAGCAAAGATTCAGAAGAAACAAGAATTTGATTCTATCACACGGTTGAGGAGTTATTAGCTAAAATGTAAAGTTGCTTATTATATACCTTGTGGCCAGTTTTCAAAAAATCTGGTACAAATATTCATAAAATGTACGAAGACATCCATTTTTGTAATGGTAGGCCATTCAGATTTCACGTTACTAGCAGCTGAAATTTGACTGGCTGCTGGTGGCTTTTTTATATATCCTAGTAATATTGGAGGATATGTTAGGATGTCCAACCAAGTACATACATACCAATTTTCAGCTTCATCGATCATGCGGTTGCAGAGTTACAGTGATTTTTTTCAAAGTTTCATAACTTTCCTGACAGCGGTTCTATGGGCTGCCATTAGACTTCAGGAGTCCCTAATAATAATAAGAAGAACACTACAAATGAAAACAATAGGTACTTACACACCTGCAGTGCTTGGCCCCTAATAATAACAACAATAACACGAACGATCACAATAGGTGCCTACGCACCTGTGGTGCTTGGCTCCTAATAATAATTAAAAACACAAACGAAAACAATAGGCGCCTATGCACCTGCAGTGCTTGGCCCTTAAATATAGCTGCAAGCTGCAGAGGCATTTTTTAAATTATATTTATATATTTGATATATTTTTATATATTTTTACATATATTTTTTGCATAAACTGTTTTAACAGCACTTCATAGCGGGGCTACAGCACCACTTCCCTCAGTCTTTAGGTATTTATTGGTTGTATTTATTTTTATTTGCTGGGTTAACTTAATGTTTGATTAAAGAAATATCTTAAAAAAAAAAAAAAAAAAAGTATGTTGTGCCAGCCAGCCCAGGTCTCCTCTGCTTATTGTATTAAGCCTGAATTAACAGGTTTTGGCTATTATGCAAAACCACACCCAGGAGTTCTCACTGCACAGTAGTTACAATTGGAGAAAATTTTATCATTATGCAAGCTGAACCACGTCCTGCAGTCTTCTACTTAGCAAGTGGTAATTTTTTATATGCTAAAATTTGTAAAAAGGTTATTAGTATAAACATTACATTTCAGATAAATTGACTTATGTCAAAGTAAACTTACTTGTATCAACAAAACAAATATATTGTTCATTTGCCAACATATGAATTGATTTATATAAATTAGCTATTAGTTTTACTACTATTTTTTCTTTTTTTTCAAAAATGGTTATTGTGGGGCAAATTGTGCCAGACATGTTGGGGTTATGCAGTTCTACTTATTAAAAGCAGTGTTTTTCTTTTATTCTCTATAGAAATATTATTTTTCACTGGTATTTTTTGCACAAGCAATTTTGTTAAAAAATGTAAGTAAATTGTAATGTCAAAAAAAGTAAGATGCCAAAAACTGTAATGTTAGTTACATATTTACCAGGAGGAACCTTTCTCAAGCCACAAACAATCTGGAGTTTCTGGACAAAAAAGCTTCTGATCAAAAACATTAACATCTCATCTTTCACCTTCTGGTTAAAAGAACTGACCTTCTGTTTAAAAAATAAAAAAAATTCAACAACATTTCATCTTTTACCATCTGTACTGTCTGGTGTACAACACAGGACAAAAAAAAAAAGTTGACTTCGCTGCTGAATAAAAAAATCATCTTCATAGAGACTTGATGCGAGTATGTTTATTGTTTATAAATGCTGTTTGGCGTGTGTTTTTCATTTGCACATTATTCGTTAATCTTCTTAAAATCGCAAAGTTAAAACATTACAATAAAACTTTTTAGTTTTCATATGTTGTAGGACTTTTTAGTTAGTACTGTGAGGACACCACACCTCATCCATCACCTTCTGGTTTAGAACACCTAACTTTCTGATCCTCTGTTTAAAAAAACCTAACATCCCATCATTCTCTTTCTGCTGGACAACAACACGGCACAAAAAGAACAAAGAGCAGAATTCACTACTGGAAAAAATCATGTTACTATATAGAGACTTGATGTGAGTATGTTTATTTTTATTAATGTTGTTTTACATACCTTAAGTTAAAACAACAACAGAAAAATATTTTGTTTTCTTGTGTTATAGGAATGCATAGTACTGTGAGGACACCACAAGATCTGGATGCTACATAGTTATGACTACATGCATATTTCCTTTGAGGACATTCACAGCACACATTGCTCACAGCAGGACAGCAGTACCAAAAAGGCTCTATTCACCATTTTTAGTGACTACTTGTCACCAGCATATTCTAAAACATTAGGGGACATACATTTTCATGACACTTTGTATTTCAAAGTTCGACATCAGATTTTCAAAATTATTCTTATTGTATTAGCTAATATAATTATTCTAATTATATTAGCATATAACCCAAATCTCAAGAGAAGTACTGAAAACATGCCGGTTTAAGCTCAATGCAGGAGGAGTGAGCTATGAGCCATCACCTTTATATCCTTGAGGAAAGCACTTAACTCTAGCTTGCTACAGGAGTATTGTCTCTGAAATTGTGTATTGTTAAGTCATTTTACATGAAACCTGAACTAACTGACTGACAATGTGCCCTTCTCAAAATGGAAACCTAAGTTTTGCCGGGGTTTTAGGGTATACATTGTACTTGACAATGTTAAATGAATGATTGCATGTTTGTACTGACTGATAACAATAAAATTTGCTGAGAAACCTGCGGCAAGCATCACAGGTACCTTCAAGGCATATGTGCCAAACACAATTTGAGATAAAACAGTAATGATTATTGTAGTGATGTGATTGCACTGACAGTAGTATTCTGATAGATATATATACACAGTCATGTGAAAAAATTAGGACACCCCATGAAAGCCTGTGTTTTTTTTTTTAACATAGTTAAATATATGGACAGTTGATCTTCATTTTAACAATATTGGGAGATTCAAGTAATATAACTAAACAAATGAAACCAAAGAAAAGTCTTTTTAAAATGATCTGTAAAATGTAATTTAAAAAAATCCAATTTCTTGTGAGGAAAAAGTAAGGACACCCCCACATTTATTTGTACTTAAAATGGCTAAAATACCTACAGGTGTATCACAACACGTGCAAATTATTAGGACATTGTTACAGAGCATTTTGAAGGAGGCTTGCCTTATTTAAACCTCAGACATTTAGTTTGGTTTGCTCTTAATTGTTGAAGTGAGATCCAAAGAGCTCTCTGAGGCCTTCAGAAAGAATATTGTTGATGCTTATGAGTCTGGTAAGGGATATAAAAAGATGTCAAAAGAATGCATAATCAGCCATTCCACTGTCCGGATCATTTACAAGTGGAGAACATTTGAAACAACTGCCAACATGGCCAGGTGAGGCCGTCCAAGCAAATTCACCCCAAGAGCAGACTGCAAGATGCTTAAAGAAGTCTCCAAAAACCCTAAAATATCATCACGGGACCTACAGCAAGCTCTTGCTACAGTTGATGTCAAAGTGCATGAATCTACAATCAGAAAGAGACTGCACAACTTTAATTATCATGGGAAGTGTACAAGGAGGAAACCTTTGCTGTCTAAGAAAAACATGAGGGCAAGACTGAAGTTTGCCAAAGAACACATAGACAAAAGCCAAGACTTCTGGAACAATGTGCTTTGGACAGATGAGTCTAAAATTTAATTATTTGGACACCATAACAGAGAGCATATTTGGCATAAACCAAATACAGCATTTCAGCAAAAGAACCTCATACCAACTGTGAAACTTGGAGGTGGAAATGTTATGGTTTGGGGATGCTTTGCTGCAGGAGGACCTGGCCAGCTCACCATCATAGAACCCACTATGAATTCTACATTGTATCAGAAGGTGCTTGAGGAACATGTGAGACCATCTGTCAGAAAACTGAAGCTGAAGTGGAACTGGACCTTACAACATGTTATGTCCCGTAATATTGTGGGAGGTTTGTTTTTTTTCTATCTGCCTTGTTTTGACCATTACCACCTTTAGATCCTGGGATTGGACAACCGACCAGTCGATCTTCCCTGTTAACATGATGACGACACCCACCTCTCTGAACCAATCAGGCACCCTCAGTCTACTATAAGAACTCGGAAATGACGCAAGAGGAGGGGCGCGTTTTTCCTGATAGCTCTTGTTTGATTGTCACGCTGTCCATCCTTCCCGAGTTGTTGCAATTGTGATTTGTTAGCTTTACATGTTGTAATTACCTGCCTCTGACTTGACTCTGGCTGTTTGCCCAATTAAGCTGTGATTTGATTCCCTTTCTCTCTTTAAGAGTTGACAGTTGAATTTATCTCCTGACTCATCGTGTTGAAGCAAGGTTAGTATGTCACGTGACTTACACAAAGCAACATGTAGAGTATTGCTTGTATAAAAACACTAGGATAGGAGCGGGAGCTAATGCTTGTATTTATGTTTTGTTAGTTTGTTAGTTTGTTAGAGCATAGTTAGATTTGTTTTGTTTTCTTTTTCTTTGTTTAGATTAGTGTTTTAATAATTTCTTTGCTTTCAGCTCCGCTCACGTCTCACACGGTGGAGTTTTTTTTTTATGTATATAATTTGTAAATATCATCTCCCTTACTCTTTGACGTTCTATCGTCACTGTAAATATGCAAAGCAACCAAGTGTTTTGATGGACACAATTCCTCACTAAAGTTTTCCTGATAAGCATTTTCTGGTTTCTGTTTGATTCATTACTCCACACATCGCATTCCTTTAGTAACAGACAGCCTCTCCGATTGTAAAAACATCTTTAATTCTTTTTTTATTAATTTATTCTTTGTGTTGACTTCCTACATTCCTAGACGCTAATTTCAACAACAGCAGCAGCCAATTAGGAAGTCGTAACACAACATGACAATGACCCAAAACACACCAGTAAATCCACCAAGGACTGGCTGAAAAGTAAAAAATGGAGAGTTCTGGAATGGCCAAGTCAAAGCCCAGATCTAAATCCTACTGAGATCCTGTGGGGTGATTTGAAATGGACTGTGCTTGCAAGAAACCCCTCAAACATCACACAGCTGAAAGAATTCTGCATTGAGGAGTCGATGTCAGAAGCTGGTAGATGGCTACAAGAAACGTCTCACTGAGGTTATTTCACTGAGGTTATTTTCAAGGGGGAAACACCAGCTATTAGGTCATAGGGTGTCCTAACTTTTTCCTCAGTTAAAATACTCATTTTTGTTGATTTCTTTTGTTTAATAAGTGAAAACAAAGTGATTTTTTTGTTGTTTACATGCAATTACATCACTTTCATCTACAGGTAAAAATTAAAACAAGATTGACATGTTAACATTTCTTAATGAAGAACTGAATATTTTACGGGGTGTCCTAAATTTTTCACATGACTGTATATGTGTGTATATATATAACATTCATATATCATATATACTGTATTATCATAAAATAATTTATAAACCATAAGGAGAAGTACTTGAGGTGTATTATAATTACATAAATAGATGCACTGTCACCAAATTGATATGGCATTGTCTGGGGATGGTTACAATGGCACATATAAAGTTTCATCAGAATACATCGAAGAGTTGCACTGATACAGCCTCAGATCCTTGTGTTTCCCTGAAAAACTGCATTATATGAGAACAAGCATGTAAAAAGGTGACAGCGCCATCTGGTGACTTTCTTTTAATTTCAAATTTTGCAAAAACCTCTCAGCCCAAAAGGCAAATATGTCCACAGTGTTTTGTTTTGATCAGTCTTTGGTAACATTGTCTAAAAACTCATGAAATGTGATTAGCAGATGGTGGCCATGTTTTTAAGATACACAATTGTTCTCATGGACAGTTATGGACAGGGACATAGGCACTGTATGCCACATGTTAAGTCAGTCGGACTGACAGTTTGGTTTTGTCTATCAAAACGAAATCCTTACCTTATTGCTGGAATGGACTGAAGATGATTTGAAAATAATCAAAATCTATTAGAATTTTATGAAATTTTATTATAAATTTTCACTGTTCTGTAACTTTTTGAGTACCTTCACGGCATGATGCTGATGACACATACCAGTTTTCATAACGACACACCAAGACGTTCATGAAATACAGCATTTTATGTCTAAATTCAGAATGGCTGACATAGGAAAATTTCACATAATTTGACTTGGTATGCCCGGAAGCATAATAATAATAATAATAATAATAATAATAATAATAGGAACACCAACGATTACAATAGGTGCCTATGCTCCTTCGGTGCTTGGCCCCTAAATATTCATAATATAAAGATATGCCTGTGAGTAATTATGTTTTATAAATAAACGAATGACTTAACGAAGTTAAACTTTTTACCAAATGTACTGAATAATACTTGTTCAGTACTGAGCATTGGGACATTTTTTACACTGAGTTTAGACTGGTAACAATAAGTCAGAATTGTATATAAATTAAGCATTATGCAAAATCCAAAATTTTACCAATTGATGTGAAGATCTCTGCCTGTATTGTGCAACAGAGCCAGCACACAGACCAAACTGTCACCACCAAAAACTGCATGTCTCCCTGATGCACACTTCTGAGAGAGAGAGGGAGAGAGAGAGAGTGCATTTATTAATTATTAATCTCCTCAGATTGGATACAGATGCATAGTAGACACAGACATAACAGTAGTAATGATTGCTGATGGAAAGTAGGAAGAGGTTTATCAAAGCCCCTTTTTCACAATACTGCCAAGTGCTGAAAATTACTCTTTCTTGAAAGAAATGAACAGTTCAGTCAAAAAAAAAATCCCCTCTTCAGGAAGTGTAAAATAGAATCAGGCACATTTCTAAAAATGTAAATATGCATGTAAAAATAATGACTACATTCAAAAGTGTGAGCAAAGGTCATATGTTACAATTTGCTAGGCACATATTTTATCCAGCTTGATGAGGTGCCAGGACTTAACATAATGAGCTTAGAGGGGTGTGTGTGTGTTTGTGTGCACGCAATAATGTAGTCAGTGTGATTTGTCGCTGAGGCAAAATGGTTGAGACTAGAGGTATGTGCATCAGAACTGGCATTCCACAGGACAAAAGACATTTATACTTTCATGTGGCTCTTGAAGGTGTGAAGCAGACAGGTCAGGTCTTACAAAATTCCCACCCCAACTTCATCTCAAAAACCACACAGAAGACCTGAAACTACCAAAACTACAAACCTTCAAGACTTCTTTCCTAAGCTGTCTGATGCAAAAGTCAAATTTGACGACCACAGATAAAGAAGATCCTAGAGTGCAAGGAATTCCACAAGCAGCTCACTAGAAAGTAAGAAAGTGGCTTGGAACAGCTTTGTCATAGTGGTTCGGGGCTTCCTGGCAATCACAAAGCCGAAAACTGCGGAGCTGGTTGAGAATCTGGTGAAGAACTACGGCACAGTGGGCTGCAGGATGTCTCTCAAAACCTTGATAAATTCAAGGAGAACATGGGAGCATACTCAGACGAGTAAGGTGAGTGCTTTCACCAAAATATACTGGACTTTGAACGCTGCTACCAAGGATAATATAACGATAACATGATGGGACACTACATTTGGGGGGTGCTTCATGAAAGTGATTTACAATATAATCGTGAATCTCTAATAACTTAAAAAAAAATTGTGGTCATTTTGGATATCTTTAGTATAATTACATGTTAATTTTGATTTTAAAAAATGCCTTTTTCTGACTTTATGTGAAAGAAACTATGCAATTTCACCATGTCCTGGTCACTGCCCAGGAACAAAAATTGTGTTACATAGTGTTATTACAATGTTTCCCCCAATACTTAAGCATATTTTAGAAGTTTATATCATAATGTCACTTCCAGCTGCAACAAAATCTGGTGGCAAAAGTTCAGCTTCATGCAGATTAGCCAGATTTCTGCTTTGTGCCGATGATAGACTGCTTGTCATAGCCAATAGATAAACCAGTGGCAAAAGTTTTATTTCTCTAACAAATATTATATGGTAAATATCAAATCATTTTCAGTACCCTATGGGTGATGATTTAGGTTTTAGGTGCAAAACTACTTTATGCTGTCACATAGGGCTAGCAATTTTGGAGTAACGGGGCATTACTTTTTATTTTTTCTCTATACCATTCCTTGAAAAACAACAGGGTGATACAATATATATTAATTTACTAATCTTAAATATCACGCCTGCACACGTTTAACCACCAACAGTCATCACACTGTCAAGTTTCTTAACTCTTCAGCCTACTTTCATATGCGTTTTTTTTTTTTTTTTTGGTCAAGGCATGATCTTGTTTATAGGTCGTTGTTCTTCTCCAACTCATATTTCTTGCGAACTGTTGGTATTTAATTATTTAGTTTGTGCTACTGAAGCAACTGAATGGAATTACTAAAAAGCCATCAGATTGGGTAGGTCCGCCTTTCGCAAAAGCTGCGCAAACATTAGCGAGATGTTTCTAGAATCTCCCAATCACAGTAATGTGGTATTCACTATATAGGCTTGTAATCATCTTAAAAATCAAGTTAACGCTTAACAATTATATGAGAAGTAGTATAGTCTACAACATGTACACTAAAATCCTAAACCAAAAACCTCGTTGGTACACACTGATTATATTCCAGACCATCTTATTATTATTATCATTATTATTATTATTATTATTATTATTTTGTGAAAGTAACTTTTACCTAACGCCCTAATACAAGTAACACGCAAAGCTTCTCATTCGCCTTAAGAATAATAGCAAAATGTTACAAAACAGGTCCCTTACTTTCATTAAAGATGCAGAGAACCTCTTGAAATCTTATTCTCCAAAATCCTTCAGCTACGTTTTGGAAGAGCACTAAGTTTAACTGCCACGTACTGGTCCCCCACACATTTTATAACACACTGGAGTGTAAGTACGTAAATCCCCTATTCAACGCGCAACGATAGTCCTCTAAAACGTCTAAGGACCTTAAAAACGAAAGGAACTGTTTGTATCAAAAAGCGATTAACTTGATTTCTCTTAGCGTGTTAAGGTAAACGCAGTATTTGTACAGGCCAAAAGTATACAATGCCGAGTACAACAACGCTAGCTGACACCAAACATCCAGGATCCAGTATATCAATTATACTTTCATATACATTTGCAGCCTCTTGGTTTACTCACCTCTGCTTAAGATGCAACAAATTCATTTAAGACAGTCAATACCAAATCTCTGATTTAAGTTGTTTTTGGAGTGTCTATGCGGCGTTTATCGCGGATTTACGGTAAATCACGCCTTGCAAAACTGCATGTTCTTAATGGCGAGCGAAAAGCTTTCAAACGTACGTCATATATGGCACAAAGTGGTGTCGAGTTTCAGCAACTGGGAGTGTTCCAGAAATCGGGTTTAGTTAACCTCAGTCTGTTGAGACAGTGTTGAGGTTTCCGTTCTAGTTACTATGGCAGTTTAAGCAGTGAAGCTAACCTGCTCGGCGGCAGGTTTACTTAACTAAACCAGGCTTTAAAGCCTCAGAAAATGGCTCAACATTCACTCGACAGTTGCTCTTTAATGGAGGATTCAGTAGACATGCATTAACGCATTATTGCATTAGTCACAGCTTTATGTCGATTAGACCCAATTCGATAGATAGGCATAGTTTATTCAAACAAAATTAGAACAGTTTACTGTTCTAGCAATATAAATATAAGAATGTAATAATAAGATAAGAATTTGACACATTAAACAAATGTTCTTCTTTAACTTAATTAAATGTGAAATAAATTGTACTATGTTTAATTTTAAAACATGGGGTACTGGAATACAACGCAAGAAGTGTTCCAGCAAGTGGACAGAAAGGGAAAAGGTCCAGGTATTGCAGAATCATTAGGGATTGTCGCTATAGTGTAGCAAAAAGAATAGTGTGAAAGGTTTAGGACATTAGCAACCGCCTGATATCAGTAGCATCTTGCTACATAGGAGCTATGAAATTTACAAAATGTCAACCACTCAAACCAACTACTCCCAAACTACAAAATGTTAACCACTCAAACCAACTACTGCCAAAATGATTAGGTGAATTTATCAGTTTGGAAAGAATTAGACCATATCATTAGAGCAGTAGTTCAAAAACTAGTTATAGAACAAAAAGCGCCTTTTACGACACAGACTAGTTGGGCGTATTTAAACTCATATTTGTAATGAACATGTAATGGATGTTAGTATCAATTAAAATTATTAATATTTGATACTGATAGAGAAATAGAAAAATGGTAATCAGATATTAGAATTAATGTACGAAAGTGCCTGAGTAGTTGCTATTATATCATAAATGGTCTGCTAAACCCATGTCATTGTGATATTTTCTGCAAGAGAATACTGCTCCAAAACAAGTTGGACAATATTATTCATCTTCTCTAGATCATGCTACACCTCTCAGTTTGGACACTAAATCTTTTATGTTTTTTCTTAAACATTTAATTATGTTGTACTATATTGCTCAAAAACAATATTGTGCACCTTCCCTAGAATATATGACAAGTGTTAATGTGGACACTTTATTTTGTGTTGTGTTACTTCGTCAGAATTGCCGTAGTTGTAACCTAGTCTGTCTGTCTGTCTGTCTGTCTATCTATCTATCTAAGACCAGTTATAGATTCATGTCTTGGTGTAGTTATAGACCCCTTCAGTGTTTGATGAAACATGATGCTACTTGGTTATAGTCTGACTAAAGAATCTATCAAATGGTTGCACAGGTGGGGTAGAGGTGTAAAATTTGGCAGTGAGGAAAATGCGATTCACAACGTGGGAATCAGCATTCTATTAATTATGCATCTAATGCAATTGCACTGACTGAACAGCAGAAGTCTCCACAACCCACAGTTAAATATATGGAGAGAGCATACTGGGCCTGATAGCTCCAGTTCACAATGACTGACATGCATTATAGGTTATATGGGTATATGACCATATTATAAGATTTAAAAAGAGCTCTTCAGTAGCTTTCAAATGACATTAGCCTCACACCGCTGCGATCTACAGTGCCCAAAAAAGAGGCCGCAGAACTCTGGGATATTAGCCAACTTTGAAGCTCTATGTCCGGTTAAAAATAATGTCTCAGGCCCTGTTGCAGAGCTTATTATTTTTCAATCCATCATTTCCACAGGTCAGAGACTGTTTATTCAATCAAAATTTTTTGGGAGAATTTACAAATTTATTTATTTCTTTTTAAGTTATGGTGATCCTGTAGTACATTTATTATTTTAGTACATTTATTATTTTATTTAGTTTTATACAGACAAAAATGCACACTGTTTTGCATTGTTTATAAAAAAATTAAAAAATGGTTGTTTCAGGTGTGAATCAAAGTCAAATTAAAATCGGAACCTTATCGTGAATCGAATCAAATTGTGACTAGAGTGTATCGTTACACCCCTAGGGATTAGCCTGCTGGACATTGTTGCCTCTTGCAGTGCCAGTGAGGGTCAGTGACAGTGTAGGACCAGCTGCAGGGTCATCAGCTGGGAGCCGCCCTTCACTGGTGTTTCGCCCCTTTAATCCCAGAACACCTCCTGGTGGTGGGGCAGTGGCGGAGACATCTCCCTGCCACCCCCTGCAGCTGGCCCAGAACCTGGCCTTCTCTGCTTCATCAGCCAGAACCTGGCCTTCTCTGCTTCATCTGCCAGCTCTTTCAGTACATTCCTCAGTGTCTACCCTGACATTCCAATACCACAGAAGAATCGTTGGGTAGATGCCTATGAAACTGAGACATCCTACCTCCACAGGGCAAATAATAGCCCTACATCCTGCTTCTCTGAACTCACTTGCCAGCACTCAGAGCTTCTCCATCTTCCTTTCATACGCTGCCTCCAGCCCCTCATCCAAGGCACTATAATGCTATAATAATGCTATAATGTCTGGCCAGAGAGAGTTTGAGGTGACTTCAGATTGGAACTGGAGTTGTTGATCAAGTCTCACTCTCAGGTTCCAGTCATACCCAGGTGTTAGGATCAATGTCATCTTCATTGCTGTGTTCTGTGCTACCCTGCCTTCTGCTTCTTTTGCCTTCCACCTGTAACCCAATTGAACCTGAAGCTTGGTGTTTCTTATGACCTGGTCAGTTGACTCCCTCAACTCCAGGAATAGCCTAGTCTTCTTCTGCATGTTCCAAATAGAGAGGCTGTGAGATTTTTCAGCCTTGATTTCCATTCTGGCCCATGACTTAGCTATTCCAACCTATTCAAGAGAATTTTATTCAGGAATTGGATTGACATTAGCTAAAATGTTATCTACTTTTTATTATGGATTACCACCAAAAGACAGAAAGTACTGTTCGGCTAAAGTAACACTTTCAAAGGGTGTAATTCTAGAAGATCCTTAAGGCTTGGCACCCTGTCATTGGTTAAATGATCTTAAGCAGGGGCCTAACCTGCAACGGCCAGACATACAGTTCCCTCCAAAAGTATTGGAACAGAAAGGCCAATTCTTTTGTTTTTGCTATATATTGAAGACTTTTGGGTTTGAGATCAAAAGATGAATATGAGATGATAGATCAGAATTTCAGCTTTCATCGAACAGGTCAGCCAAGAAAACAAGCTCTGCCAAGTGGTCTCGCACTCTGTTTCTCTCTCACTCCCAGGTTAGAGGAGTCCCCTGAAAGCACAAAGATACACACATAAATCAACTCAGGCTAATAAAACACCAGTGACTATCATCACGCATTACCTGCTGGTTCGACCCACCCCCTCTCCTGACGCTTGACCACGCCCTGGCTGCCACATACCCCCACCACCAAATTCAGGCTGGGGAGCCTTCAAGCCTGCAGCTGACTCCCTCCCCCCTTTGGAAGAAGAAATCTCCCATTGCCCCTGTTTTGTGGGTCATCTCAAATGTAAATGGCTATAGTGCCAGATACCAACAATTGATCCGTGCGTTAGCATCATTCATGTGGTGAAGCCAATGGAGCAGGGCGTGATCCGAACACGGACCTCCCATTTGACGGCCAGACACTCCTTCTCGATTGTGCTGTACTTGGTCTCCCTCACCACGAGTTTCCCGCTGATGTACAGCATGGGGCATTCCTCTCCATCCACCACTTGGGACAAAATGGCCCCCAGCCCTCTGTCTGACACATCAGTCTGCAGAACAAAAGGGAGAGAAAAGTCAGGTGAATGCAACAGTGGGCCCCCACACAAAACCACTTTTACCTGGCAGAAAGCCCGCTTGTACGGCGCTGTCCACTGGACCAGATCTGGCACCCCCTTTTTAGTGAGGTCAGTCAGCAGGCTGGTGATGTCCAAAAATGTAGGTACAAACCTTCTGTAATAGCCGGCCAGCCCCAGGAACTGCCTCATCCCCTTTTTGGTCTTGGGCAGGCTGCAATCGCTGCTGTCTTATCAATTTGGGGATGCACCTGCCCGTGAACCAAGTGGAAGCCCAGTTACTGTACTTCCACCCGCCCAATTGCACACTTCTTTAGGTTCGCTGTGAGTCCCGCACATCTCAAGGATCTCAGGACATCAAGGATCACTACTATAAATGATAATATCATCTAAATACTCAGCGGCACATGCATTGTCGAGCAGTTCATCAGTGCGAGGCAGTTCATCAGTGCGAGGCATTGGATATGCGTCAAATTTAAACACCGCATTGACTTTTTCCTGTTTTCGAATTGTTTTGCCGGGAGTTTCTTGCCTGCATCGGCGTCTTAACTATACTGTTTCTTTCTTTTTTTAAATCAATAATATCGCGCTATCGTTTTCATCTGTTGTATTTTTCACGTTCTCTTCTACCGTATTTTCATTTTTTTTTTCTCTCGAAGTGCGCTTTTGTATTTTGTCAAGACAGCGAGCGGAGGCCATTCACACCGGATCCACGCCGTCTACAATATCAACAAATCTTCGACTAAGGTGCGTTAAACAACATGTCTAACATTCAGCTTGTTCAGTGTGTTGAGTGCAGGATGTTTAGTCACTCTTCCTCCGTCGTTAGTATTAACTTTATTTGTGATAAATGCATGTTAGTTAGCTCTCTGACGGAGAAGATTGCTGCATTAGAGGTGCGCATCCAGTCTCTAGAGAGGGTTAGTGAGAGTGAGAGCAGCGTAGTTTCTGTAGGGGAAAGTCTGGATGCCTTAGGCGGAGTTAGTAATCCCCCAACTCCGGCATTAGAGCCCTCACAGCGGGGCGAATGGGTGACGACTCGGCGGCATAATCGCAAAGCCAAAGCTAACGCTAAGGCTCGCCCACAGGAGCACCACTCCTCTCCGCTTCACGTGTCCAACAGGTTTGCTCTCCTCAGTGAAGCACCCGCTGAGAAACCTGAAAGAGCTCTGGTTATAGGTGACTCTATCTTGCGGCACGTGAAATTAGCTAGGCCTTTAGGGGCACCAGCAGCTTTAGTTAGGTGTATACCGGGAGCCAGGGCGCCGGACATAGCAGGTAATCTTAGGGTCTTAGGCAAGCACAGGTTCTCAAAGATAGTTATTCATGTAGGAGCTAATGATATACGCCTTCATCAGTCTGAGGTTACTAAGATTAACTTGGTAGAGGTGTGTAAATTAGCGAAGGCGATGTCCGATGCTGTAGTATGCTCTGGCCCCATCCCAATGCGGCATGGCGATGTAGCTTACAGCAGGTTATGGTCGCTGAACTGCTGGATGTCCAGGTGGTGCTCCCGAAAACAATGTGGGCTTTATAGATAATTGGACTAACTTTGAGGGCAAGGCTGGCCTGTTAGGGCGGGACGGTGTCCATCCCACTCGGGAAGGTGCTGCTCTCATTTCTTGCAGCATAGCACATAGTCTCAGAACAGGCCTAGTTTATCGGTGACAATCCAGGGCCAAGGCCAGGGAGCAGACAAGCAGGCTAAACCGACCGTCTGCTAGCTGCACTGAGTCGTCACTTAGGTTCCACCGTATTGAGACTGTGTCTGTTCCCCGAGCTAAACAAAATTATAGACATACTCAGACAGTTTGTTTTAGTAATCTAATTAACATAAAATTAAACCATACCGAATGCATAGCCAGCACCGTTGATCTGAAGCTAGGACTGTTGAATATTAGATCTCTTACGTCTAAAGCGCTTATTGTTAATGAAACCATTACTGATCAGGAGTTTGATGTACTGTGTTTAACAGAAACGTGGATTAAACCAAACGAGTTTGTAGCATTAAATGAAGCTAGTCCTCCCGGGTACAGTTACATACATCAGCCCCGTCTAACTGGCAAAGGAGGAGGCGTCGCAGTCATTTATAATGATAATCTAGCCGTCACACAAAAACCTAGTCATAAATTCAACGCATTTGAAGTTCTTTATTCTAACATAACATACGTAGCCACTAAAAATAAGTCTACCCAGGTGATTCCAGTAATTATTATTTACAGACCCCCAGGGCCATATTCTGAATTCCTGTGTGAATTTGCGGATTTCATCTCTAACCTGGTTGTTTCTTTAGACAAGGCATTAATTGTTGGAGACTTTAATATTCATTTTGATAATCCAGATGACCCTCTGAGAACAGCAGTTGTGTCCATTCTAGATTCTGTAGGGGTTAATCAGAATGTAATAGGACCCACCCATAGTGGTGGTCACACTCTTGATTTAATACTAACATTCGGATTAAATATAGAAAATATAGTCTCATGTCCACAGTCTGAAGCTATCTCAGATCATTACCTCATCTCATTTAAAATGTGTATTAATCATAGTATATGCACCTTGCCACGTCACCGTGTCAAACGTACGTTCACGTCAACAACTGCACAGAGTTTTATCAGTAATCTCCCAGATTTATCAACCATGATTGGATCACCGTCTGATCCCGAAGAACTTGACCAGGCAACTGAATGTTTAGAATCAACGTTCTGCAACTCACTAGATAAGGTAGCTCCACTTAAAAGAAAAATAATTAGGGAGAAAAAGCTAGCACCCTGGTATAGCGATCACACACGAACTTTAAAACAGACCACTCGAAAACTAGAACGTAAATGGCGTCAAACTAACTTGGTAGTATTTCAAATAGCATGGAAGGAGAGCCTATTGAGCTATAAGAAAGCTCTTAGTGCTGCTAGATCAATGTATCTCTCCACCCTAATTGAAGATAACAGAAATAATCCTAGATTCTTATTTAATACTGTAGCAAAATTAACTAGGAATAAGACCACAATAGAAACACGCACACAATCATTATATAGCAGCGATGACTTCATGAATTTTTTCAATGGTAAAATTGAAAATATCAGGCTAGAAATTCAGACTATTAATTTAAAACCGGACAGTTCTATAACTAACCCTGTAGATGATAATATGATAATATTAGATAAACAACTACAACGCTTTAGTCCCCTTGAAGAGACTGAACTAATTTCACTAATTTCATCATCAAAATCATCAACCTGTATGCTAGATCCTTTACCTACTTGTTTCCTCAAACAGATAATTCCTGAAACAATAAAACCTCTTTTAAAGATAATCAATTCTTCCCTTAGCATTGGCTATGTACCTAAATCTTTTAAATTAGCAGTTATCAAGCCCCTGATTAAAAAACCTGACCTCAATCCCTGTCAACTGTCCAACTACAGGCCAATATCAAACCTCCCCTTTATTTCCAAGGTCCTTGAAAAGGTTGTAGCACAGCAGCTATGCTCATACTTACATAGGAATAACATTCATGAAATGTATCAGTCAGGATTTAGGCCTCATCATAGCACAGAGACAGCACTGGTAAAAGTTGTAAATGACTTACTACTGGCCTCTGATCAGGGTTGTGTCTCCTTGCTGGTGCTGCTTGACCTTAGTGCAGCTTTTGATACCATTGATCATGCTATTCTCCTCAATAGACTAGAAAATGTAGTAGGCATTAAGGGAACAGCCCTTTCCTGGCTCAGGTCTTATTTGACTGATCGTTATCAGTTTGTAAACTGGTGACTTCTCTTCTCATGCTAAGGTAAAGTTTGGTGTTCCGCAAGGCTCTGTTTTAGGCCCACTGCTCTTTTCTTTATATATGCTACCTCTGGGCAAAATTATTCGTAAGCATGGTATTAGCTTCCACTGTTACGCTGATGACACACAGTTGTATGTTTCAGCAAAGCCAGATGACAGACACCAGCTTAATAAAGTTGAGGAATGTGTAAAAGACATTAGAAACTGGATGCTTATTAACTTTCTCTTACTTAATTCTGACAAGACAGAAGTACTTGTACTAGGACCACATGCAGCTAGAAGTAAGCTTTCTGATTACATAATAACTCTGGATGACCTTTCTGTTTCATCATGTGCAGCAGTAAAAGACCTTGGTGTGATTATCGACTCTAGTCTTTCTTTTGAAGCTCATGTAGATAATATAACTAGGATTGCTTTCTTTCATCTCAGAAATATTGCTAAAATAAGAAATATATTGTCACTACACGATGCAGAAAAATTAGTTCATGCTTTTGTTACCTCTAGGTTGGATTATTGTAATGCCTTACTGTCTGGATGTTCCAGTAGATGCATAAACAAGCTCCAGTTAGTCCAGAATGCAGCAGCGAGAGTCCTTACTAGAACCAGAAGATATGACCACATCACCCCTATCTTATCCACACTGCATTGGCTCCCAATCAAATTTCGTATTGATTATAAAATACTACTATTGACCTATAAAGCACTAAATGGTCTCGCGCCACAGTACCTGAGCGAACTTTTGGTCTTTTATGATCCGTCACGCCTACTCAGATCAAAAGATGCAGGCTATTTGTTGGTACCTCGAATAATGCGGGCTACAGCTGGGGGTAGAGCTTTCTCATACAAAGCCCCACAGTTATGGAACAGCCTTCCACTTAGTGTTCGGGGCTCAGACACAGTCTCAGTGTTTAAGTCTAGGCTGAAAACATATTTGTTTAGTCAAGCCTTTTGTGAATAGTTTTCTTAGGTACAGGGGCAGGTCTGGAGGGTTTCACAGGCATAGAGTGTTGTGGTGAAATGGGATGTTTGGATGCTGTCGCCCCCCCACTCTCACACGTTCACTCAGGTTTGTCGACGGTGGAGTGGCTGGCTGCCTTATGTCCCAGGGTGCCCTCATGTCTGTGTTAGCTTCTGGCTCTCCCTTTCAGTTATGCTGTCATAGCTAGTCTTGCC
Source organism: Pangasianodon hypophthalmus (assembly GCF_027358585.1). Classification (NCBI taxonomy): domain Eukaryota; kingdom Metazoa; phylum Chordata; class Actinopteri; order Siluriformes; family Pangasiidae; genus Pangasianodon; species Pangasianodon hypophthalmus. The sequence goes on along the minus strand of NC_069724.1, from coordinate 14,342,807 downwards.
GGAGTCCCTGCTTGCACTCTGCATGCAAAGTACATCGTGCTTAACCATTAGAGGACAAAAGCTCACCTAAAAATCTCTTCCTTTCTCTCCATCTCTCTCTCTCCCTCACTCTCTGTCGAGCTACACATGCTACTTCTGAGATGCCAGTGATGCCAGTGATCCTGACCCCTTCTGCTCCTCCTCGCTGCCTGACCCATCCTGATGCCCTACTTCTGGTTGGAGTTCTCATCGGTTGAGTTCGCTCGCTGCTGCTGGGGGTGGCCCCATATGGACTGCCTGAAGAACTGTTTGGATTGCTGGGGATGGTGCCACCTGGGGGCTGTGGAGATGGCTTGGGGATCACATATGGGGAGCTGTACTGTAATGGCTTGGGACTGCGATTGCTGTAGTGGCTTTGGGGCTGCAGTTGCCACGAGCAGCTTCGTACTCAGGACTCCATCAGTGGACAGTGGATAGATTTTAACCAGCCGGACCTCTTGCAAATACTGTGATGAATTTATTGGTTGCACAATTGCACTATTTGTCCATATAGTACACAATAGAAGGGATTTATTTATAATTGCACTATCCGTTGCACCCAGATGAGGATGGGTTCCCTTTTGAGCCTGGTTCCTCTCAAGGTTTCTTCCTCATATCATCTCGGGGAGTTTTTCCTTGCCACCGTCGCCACTGGCTTGCTCATTAGGGATAAATTCACAGTGATAAATTTAAATATTTACAATATATTTTTGTGAATCCATTTATTTCTGTAAAGCTGCTTTGTGACAATGTCCATTGTTAAAAGCGCTATACAAATAAAATTGAATTGAATTGAATTGAATTGAACTTTTCTGAAGTCCACACAAAAATGAATTGACCCGTTGGCCTTGGGTGCCAAGACGGGGCTGTTTCAGTCACAGTGGGACTCTTCAATTACCCCCATGTCGAGCATAGCCTTGAGTTCATCCCAAACCACATTTTTCTTTTTCTCAGTGTGGTGCTCTATGAGGTTCGTGCGACCGGGTAGAGGTGAAAACACATCGGAAAATTCCTTCTGTAATCCGGCAACTTGTGCTCTCTGGGACAGTGAGAGGTGGTCTCCAAAGGGACCGGGGTGAATTGGGCCGCACTTTTTAGACTTGCATCTGGTCCCAGCTCCTCCTTCTCAGGAACCACCACCGCCAGAACTACAGGAATGGCTTCTCTCCACAGTTTCAGGAGATTTGCTGTGCAGGAGGAGATTTGCATTGCATCACCTCTATTCAATTCAATTCAATTCAATTTTATTTGTATAGCGCTTTTAACAATGGACATCTATCTGCTCACCTAACCTCATACTCAACTTCTCTGACTCGCCATGTGACCTCAAAGGGTCCTTGCCACTTTGCGAGTAATTTAGAGCTTGACGTGGGTAGCAAAATGAGCACTTTATCTCCTGGTGCAAATTCCTGTAGCAGAGTTCCCATTTTTTACAGCCAGGATTGATATTCTTGTTCCTGTAGCAAATTCTCCTGTGTTAATTTCCCCAAAGTGTGGAGTTTTGCTCTCAGGTCAAGAATTTATTGAATTTAATTTTTGCTAGTAGAAGGTCCCTCCTCCCAATTTTCTCTGATTATGTCTAAGACACCATGAGGCTTGCACCCATACAATAATTCAAATGAGGAAAACCCTGTGGAGGTTCCCCAACAATTCATAAAGTTCTTATAGTGTGTGTGACAAACAAAGTGCCCTGGTCAATTAGGATCTTTTTAGGGATCCCGACTCAGGAGATAACACAGAAGAGTGTCTCCGCAACATTGTGTGCTGAGATGTTGCGCAGGGGCACTGCTTCCAGATATCACGTTGCATAATCCAGAAGGACTAGCACAAAGTGATATCCTCGCATGCTCCTTTCTAATGGCCCGACGAGGTCCATGCCAATTCTTTCGAAGGGGACTTCAATTAAGGGTAATTGGCACAAAGGCAATGTTGTGGCGGCTGGCAGACTCACCAGCTGACATTCGCGACACGCCACACACCTCCTGTGAACATCACCACAAATGCCCGGTCAATAAAAATGAGCCATTAGACAGTTTAGTGTCTTATCCTGCCCTAAGTGCCCCTCCATTGGATTACGGTGAGCTGCCTGGAATAACATTTCCAAATGGCTTTTTGGGACCAACAACTGGGTCGTCTCTTCTTTAGTTTGAGTGTCTTGTTTCAGTCAATATAACCTATCCTTAATAACTGAAAAGTACAGGTGGGTTACCTCAGCCACTGTGTGTAGGTGAAGGGGTGCCCGGTCTTAAGGAGCTGCAGCAACCGGAAGCATTGGCAGTGCTCCTCAGGTGTCTGGACGACACGCTGTAGGACCGAGGAGTGCTTCATGTTGGGTTTGGTGGAGGGTGGCAAGGGCTTTGACAAGCTCGGCTAGCAGGGAGTCCACCTCAATCCCAGGTTTTGGCACCACTGTAGAACCCCGGTGTGGGAAGGTGTAGAGGAAGACTCAGGAGACAGTCGGAATTTTAGCGGAGCCCTGGGCTTGTGTTTATGTATTTTTATCACTGGTGATTTCACTGAACTAATAATGGGGTAATGAACAGGAAGTCAGGAAGAGGTTGGTCTTGTGCTCTCTGCCTCCCTCTGCTGGGCAGGTCGTGGTGTGACAGAAGTCTGTTTTGTTGCACTTATCCACTGTCCACTGAGGAAGACTGAGTGCAAAACTGTTCATGGCAATTGCAGTCCTAAAGCTATCATAGCAATTGTAGTCCCAGGCCATCATAGCATAACTGTTCATATGAATTGTGGTCAAAAGCCATCTTCATGGGTTCTAAGTGGTATGAACACACACACACACACACACACACACAAGTGTGCCTAAGGGTGCACAGGTAGTTAATAAAACAAAGGGGAAAAAAAGAAAGCTATATGAAATATCTACCCAAAATAGGCCTACAAAATATAGGCTATATAAATTAATTAATCTAAAGATGCCAGTTAGCAGGTTAGTCTAATTAGCCTCTTACCTGTAATTCCCATTTTTGAGCATAGACTGGAAAATGACATAACTAAACTTAAATGATTGCAATTCATGAATACTTCAGACTACAGGCCTAATCATGGTCTCTTTTAAAAGAACACTTGGAGTGTTTTGGAAAAGTGAAAGAAGCAATTAACTGAAATTAAAACAAAATATAGAAGCTTTAGTTTATTTTAAAGAAAGCACACTGCACTTAACTTGCACTAAGCGCACAGTGTCCGTGTCAGTTAAGAGGTTCTAAATAAGCTATTTCAAAATAGTAACTAAACATCAATGGCTGACATGAACAGTCATTAACTTATGCTTACCTGTATATTGCTCTTTTTACTGCTCCTCTTCTTTGCACCGCTTCCTACCTTGTGTACCTGATAATTTTGTTCTTTTTTTCACTCATTTTTTCCACATATGATAAGGATCCAATTATGCATAGTGTATAATTGCGTATCGCTAGCGGCATAACTAATGCATATGGTAACGGTGCAAGCATGCATAATTAATGCGTTATGGTGATGAATCATAATCACGTCATGATATTTGTGTGCACAGTTAATACGAGAGGGCGCACTTCTGACAAAACAAACAACCAAACAAAAAAACCTCTCGTGCAGTACCCCTCTGTCATTTTGCACCCACCATAGGCAACGACCTATGTTGCCTATGCAATGGGCCGGCCCTGCACGTACTCACAATTAATTTCTCTGACCAATCAGAATAAAGAAAGTTGTACATAGCCCCAAATGTTTTCCCTTCAAATAGTTTACTCCTTGCGATGTAGAATACCATTGATTGTGTGAGTGCTCAACTATAGCCACTTGTGCAAATGCACCGAGAAAGCCAAATTCTACTCTGGAAAGATTTTTCCAAAGTAAATTTTTGGACAAAATTTTAAAGATTGACTTTAAAGATAAAATTTCAATATTGGTGATTATCATAATGCTGACTGCTTGCGCAGCTGGATTTTCTGAAAAAAGGGACCATTGTGCTTTTCACTGCGCACACCATGTTTCACTGTGTACTTGGCCATATCCAGAGCTACTGAGTCTGTAACCTTTGATCAACACACGTCTGGAAAAACTTTTGAAAACAGTGTAAAAACTACAAGCATAAATGGAAAAGAAGTACAACACACATATCACGTGAGTGCAACAAATTTATCCAAGTTTCACTGCGATGGTCTGTTACTAAAAGTGGTGATAATAAATAAAGCTCTGAGATGAAGTCTGAATTAACCAGCTGGCATGATCTACAAAAATACTTTCAACAGATTGATGAATTATTTAAAAGTTGGAGAAAAACAAAGAAATGAAAGAGAGACATGTAAGTCTACATGATCTCTTCTGAGGTCACCACTTGTTACACTTTCAGTGTTGATCAGAAGCCCCACTTTCTCCCAAGATTCCTCCCTTATGACAAATTTCAACTTAAAAGCATTGGTAAACAGGATGGCTTGTGAATTCAGACCCATGTTTTATAGGTTGCTACCACTGATAGTGAAACAGCCTGCTCTGGGTTTAAAGATGGTGAAACATGAGTGAAAAAAGAAAACCACAACAACACTGCCCATCATCTGACTGTTGACGGGAGAACTGTCAGGGATGTGTGACTGATCACCTGAGCCAGCTCCAGCATACATGTTTGTTCAATCCACATGTGTACTATCTACACTTGAATGCTAGGAGATTGGTGAAAAAAAAAACAGTTTAAACCATGGCTGAAATACACCCTGGCCAAAGCTCTGAAGTTCAGCATAGAACGCATTCGATCCCTAGAAAAAATACAGGGCATTGCTAAAGCTGCCCCATGCATGATTGGAGAGATGAGCCTCACATCAAAACAGTTCTGAATGATGTGAAAGACAAAACAAAAGACAGTTGCAGCGATCAAGTTTACGAAGAAGTCGTAGACTATTGGACCGTTCATATGTCCCTGGAAGCTGTTGCTCAACCGCATACATGGGAAACTTCAAAACACGCTACATATATTCTGACTACAAGGGAAGCTTGAAGAGTTTACCTCAGTGAGAGTGAATGACAAAACGGTTTTTGCTAATCATCTTTTCACTGGTATAGAAGCTGAAACAATATGCTCTCATCCCGATGCTCCAAAATGACTGAACGACAGTTGAAGAATATACAGTATATTATACAGAACCAGGCCCTAGGTCTTATGGAGGGATTGAGAGTTTACAAAGGGCTGTTTTTTCCCCTGTTTAAATATGCAAGTTGATTGATGCCTTAAGGCTCATTAAGCAAATCTTTTGGCCTTGCCTTGTACCTCTGGTGTGACGTGGTGTGATGGGCCCCTCTGGGGTACCGGGGGTGGGTGACCTTATCGTGAGATGCTATGGAGGGGGCCCTGGATGCCCTGGATGGGACCTGTCTCACTGAGGCCGTGGGGAGATTTTGGGCAGTGCTTTAGTTTATTTATTTATTCATTCATTTATTTATTTAATTAAATAAATAAATTTATTTATTCTTTTTCTTCTTATTTATTTTTTTCCTCTCACTTTTCCCCATTCAATTGTAACAGCTATGGCTATTTTCACTGCCTTTTATTTTTCATCTCCCCCGCTTCATACAGATATCCTTATAATTGCCCACAGTTATATATACCCTGAACCATTAACTACAGAATGCTCCCAATCATTAAATGCGTACGAACTACCCATTAACATTTTTAACACCTACAATCATAACGAAATTTTTGTCTAAAAAAAAGAGCTATTGTTGAGAAAATATGTAAAACAGTTAATGTAAATAAAAAAAAAAATGGTTAATGGAACAGCATACACTCTACATAAACAAGTATCTGCAAAGCTGAAAAGAAACAGAGTTTGATGAACATTGACAAACAGTGGCAAGCTGATTTAGCTGATCTGTACAGCATGTCAGTGAAAAACAATGGTGTGAAATTTATGTTAACGTGTATAGATACACTATATGGCCAAAAGTTTGTGGACACCTGACCAATCATATTCATATGTGCTTCCTGAACATCCCATTCCAGATTTATTCAACCTATACTGTTATAATCATCTCCACTCTTCTGGGAAGGCATTCCACTAGATTTTGGAGTGTGGCTGTGGGGATTTGTATTCATTCAGCTACAAGAGCTTTAGTGATGTCAGGCACTGATGTTGAGGTGAGGAGGCCTGGGGTGCAGTCAGCATTCCAGTTCATCCCAAAGGTATTCAGTGGGGTTGAGACCAGGGCTCTGTGGAGGACCCTCGGGTTCTTCCACTCCAACCTTAAACACACCATGTCTTCATGGAGCTCGCTTTGTGCACAGGGGCATTGTCATGCTGGAATAGGTTTGGGCTTCTTAGTTCCAGTGAAGGAAAATTGTAATGCTGCAGTATACAAAGACTTTCTATACAATTGTGTGCTTCCAGCTTTGTGGCAACAGTTTGGCGAAGAACCGAATATGGGCGTGATGGTCAGGAGTCCACATACTTTTGGCCATATAGTGTATCATTCCAGGATCAAAACGAAGCCTGTCAAGGTCAACAAAGCCAATTTAAAACCATATATGTACTATCTTCCCCAAAAATAATTTTAAAAAAAATTCAAGTTTAAAGTCACTGATGTTTTAAGAATTTCATGGTTATAAACACAGTTCAAAAAAAGGCTACAGGCAAAACTTTATGAATATTGGATATTGAAAAACTATATGAAAATTTTATGATTTGCAAGTGGATACCAAGAGATCCCCTAGTATACAAATTGCAAGACTACGATGTTGAAACAATTAAGGGAATGTTTTATGAACCCGAGTTACAAAAGATTATCATTGGAAAAGACAAGACAAAATAGAGAAAATCTTGGCTGAAAAGACCGGAAACCGGAAAATAGTTTGTCTGTTGAAATCTGTGGGGTGGCCTGATAAATTCAATTCTTAGGTTCCAGCCAAATACATGGTTAACATACAGCTTGAAAAAGATCATTAAACCATGGGTGAGTGCGGGTTCCTTTTGAACCTCCCAAGCAACTCATCCATGGCCATTTACCCTAATAATACGGTTGTATGCTACAATAGATTTGCCAAACCCATAGATTTGAAAGGTGGGAAACTGCTCTTCTGAAAGTCTAGCATATTCACAATGAGTACTCGTAACTGAGCATGACTGCCTATTTCAAGTGAGTCTGATGGATGGTGTAAACAGAATAGAATACTATCTCTGTCAAATCACATAAGGATATTATGAAAGTATAGAAAAACTGGTTCATGAAATGAACAAAGCAATGAATAAGTTGGGTATTGAAATGGAGACATCCTCTAACCTTACTAAAAATAATGACACAAAAATCCTTTACATTAAAGGCTAATGGAATCTTAATATATATGCTTAGTATGAATCCAGATGATCTGTTAACTTACAGTGAACCAGAAGTGCCTAACCCCACTGATATTCATGCTTTTATAAAGTGTATGTAAATGTAGACATTATTTAGTATCCACGAGTTGATGATAACTTTGTACTCAGCTTTAGTCAGCTTTAATCAGATGATAGCTTTACTCTAATGCTTACAGATAACAGGGGAAAACAACAAAGTTGTCACTATTACATATGACAAATAACATTACATAACTCTCACCAAGAATCACATAACTGTTATATACAGTCCTCTCCGCAAGTATTGGAAAGGTAAGGCCAAATCTTTTGTTTTTGCTATACACTGAAGACACTTGGGTTTCAGCTTAAAAGAATATGAGATGATAAATCAAATTTCAACTTTCAATTTCTAATATTTACTGTGGCCCCCATTAAAAGTCTGAGACCACATTGAAAATCTGGGATTTTTTTCTTTTAATGGAAATAAACAGAAAGTTTTTTTTTTGAAAGTTTATTTATTTGAAAGGAAATATACAGCATCATCACTATTCAATATTCAAGATGTTGCACAATTTCGAGGTCACTATGCTAAAGTTAAAAAGTGTTTTTGGGTTCTGTCAGTTTAGTTTTATGAAGGCTGATTTAAGTGCATTTACTCATTGGAGTACTGCTTCTGGAGCCATTAAAGGTGTTAGTGACCATTAAACAGTAATGATGTTTAGATGATGTGTACTTTTGCAGCCTTGTGATTTATGTAGTTCATTTAACTCAAGTTTAAAATTTACTCATAAAAAAAAGAAAAATGCTAGTTAAATTTACTTACATGCTTTATGAGCATAATCCTTGGTGCCATGTATACTTGACTTAAAATATGCTTAGCTAAATTTACTAATACACTACTACAAAGACACATGTCAGGTGAACAATGGCTAGCTTCATGCCTCAAGGATGAAACAACTGGAGAGATTCAGAGCTAAGGGGTTATCATTTAATCATGTTTTATCTATGTACAGTAATGATTTTTAAAAAATGAAGATATGGTTGTATCTTTTGTTAAAGAATGTACAGTTGAGGTCAAAGGTTTACATCCCCCTTTCAGAATCTGCAAAATGTTAATTATTTTACCAAAATAAGAGGGATCATACAAAATGCATGTTATTGTTTATTTAGTGCTGACCTGAATAAGATATTTCACATAAGATGTTTACATATAGTCCACAAGAGAAAATAATAGTTTAATTTATAAAAATGACCCCATTCAAAAGTTTACATCCACTTCTTAATACTGTGTTGTTACCTGAATGATCCATAGCTGTGTTTTTTTTGTTTAGTGATAGTTGTTCATGAGTCCCTTGTGAAAACTTTTTGAAGATCAGGGTAAATTTAACTTATTTTGTCTTCTGGGAAACATGCAACTATCTTCTGTAGCCTCTGAAGGGCAGTACTAAATGAAAAAACATGATATTTAGGCAAAATAAGAAAAATGTACACATCTCCATTCTGTTCAAAAGTTTTCATCCACCGGCTCTTAATTCATGGTTTTTCCCTTCTGGAGCATCAGTGAGCGTTTGAACCTTCTGTAATAGTTGCATATGAGTCCCTCAGTTGTCCTCAGTGTGAAAAGATGGATCTCAAAATCATACAGTCATTGTTGGAAAGGGTTCAAATACACAAAAATGCTGGAAAACCAAAGAATTTGTGGGACCTGAAGGATTTTTCTGAAGAACAGCAGGCAGTTTAACTGTTCAGGACAAACAAGGGACTCATGAACAACTATCACTAAACAAAAAAACACAGCTGTGGATCATTCAGGTAACAACACAGTATTTCCATTTCTCGCGGAGGGGAATATGATGTTAAGCATGTGGGTCTCACAAGAAAAGGGTATTGAAACAGAGACATCCAAATTAATGGATTCATTTCTGCTGAATTTTTTTTTTATTTCATGTATTTTATTTTGTGCCTTATGTTGTAGTTGGCTATCTGCTGCTTTGCTTAAGTGCAGTTGCCTTTGATGAGCAATGCATGTTATTATGTCTATGAATGAAGACATGTTATGTTGTAAAATTAGTTGTAAAACATGTTATGTTGTAAACAATGCTGTGCTCATCATGTCTTTCATACAGCAGAAACTATAGCCTAACTGGTGTGCTGTGAAATGAAGTAGAGGACATAGTATAGTTGTTTAGGGACCAAAAGGCAAATGTTTTTATTCATTTAGATGGACATTAGATCAATTCCTCAGCTATTTCTCAGCATCTTTAACATGTCCCACACAAACATATTACTCATCCCATATTTGGTCAGACTGCATTTGGTCACCCTACTCAGCACAGAACACCTAATGATGAAGTGAAGGATAAAATTACCTAGTTAGACACAACTGGAGCAAGATACTGAAAACAAGCCCTGTTAGAAGTAAGGCAAAATGCAATGCATTTATAATTACAGAATTTGGCATGCAGTTTTATCCACAGCAATTTTCACAGAGTCTTTGTTGAAAATCAGCAACAAATTTGTAAATTTTTACCTTTTTGTGCTCATTCTCTCTCACATGCAGCCATCACAGGGAGGCCTCAAGAAAGAATCAACAGAGGCTCGTCATGGAATGAGACCTTTGTTCTTTCCCCAGGAACACAATGATCCCAATGCTCTCACCACCATTCACACATTCCACAGAACCCAGCTTTAACAAATGCATCAGGTTACCTTACATCTCCTGTAAGGACAATAATTCTTACAATGATGCACCTTGGTTTGAAAAATTTTTTGTCTTTTTAATGCCATTCCTTATAGGTACCATGCCTATAGCCACCAGTTCGTTATGATGCTTTTGATCATTTAACAGGTATCATAATATTAATGAGTATACCAATAACAGCAAGTATGTGGTTTTTGGTATGTGTGTGATCATTATTTAATTTCCTAAGGGTTGGGATAAAGTAAATTTGTATTTAATACAATGTATTACATCCGTGTTACAAAATTCATGACCGAAGTTCTAAGTTTACCTTGTGGAAAGTTAGAAAAAGCACATAACTCAGCGGCCAGTATGCTAATTAGAGTCAGAGGAGAAAAATGCATTTTACACTCCGACCTAAGATCCTGCTGATTGGAGCAAGCACTTTGGGGTCAGCCCAGCTGGAAAGGGTTAAAACCCTCAGACTACTCCAGGGGAGTTCTCATCCATCAACAACTTGGGAGTTCTCATCAACCAAGAGCTTCAGAAGTTCTTGCCCCTCAACACCATGAGGAGATCCTGCTTGCTCTGAGCCTCAGCCAAGTCTGTAATGACCAGTTCCTGCAAATCCTCCTGAATCCAGTCACAACAGTGCCAAAGAATCGCTGCCACACTCATCAAGCAACCTCCCTGCAATCCACTAAAAGCATGAAAGTGCTCATCAAATGTCTCTGTAAACAGCTTGTTTGACAGTAAATAAATGTTATTGTCAACGAAAAGTACATCACTTATTTGACAAAAAACTGGAATTGTATCTTCCATTGCACTGCAAACAGCAAGTCCAGCTCTGTATTCTACACCATCAACTTTAACCCAACTTGTTGAAAAAACATCTTTTGACAACAACATTTGAAGAATTTCATTGTTGACCACATTCTCAGGTCTAAGGGAAAATGATTTAATTGGCCCAAACTCATTTTGTTTGAGGGTAAAGGTTTCCCAGTGATAAGCAATGACCATCTGATGTCTTTTAGCCAATGATTTTGTGATGTTTTTGAAATTTTTGAAAAAGTCTTTAAATAGCTTGTGTTTGGCCTCAAATCTCATAGTAATATGTAATAAGGGGCCAATTTTCCTTATAGAAGAAAATTTTTTTATGTGGATACAAGGACTTAAATAGTTTGTGGTGGTCCGCAATCAAATGCTTCAAATAAATTGTCATGCCTGTAGTTAAACAAGGTGAAAACACAATGTTCATTATTTGAAGACAAGATGTCTGAATGGAATTGAAACCAATTCCATTACAAGCACTCTCCAATATAACCTTTCTGGGACGGTTTTTACGTTCCAAAAACCCATAATCAAAGGAATAAATCCTTGAAAGTAAATCCTCTTCCGAAATTAAGTTGTGTGTGAGATATCCAAAAAGTAATTTCATTTCATACTGAGCCACACCTTCAAGAAGATCATGCATTATATCAAATGAGTAGTTATGGCAAACATGAAAATACTTCAATGTGTTTAGTGTAGATTTTTTTTTCAAACCATACAGTGACCTCAACTGTGGGTTTTCTTGGAGAGACTGACAATGCATTTCATAAATTTCTTTTCCACGAAGGATCACTTTAGGATCGTCTTCACTGTACACTGTTTGAGAATAATTTTTATCAATTAAACAAAGACGACAGAAATGATGGCTACTAAATGACTCAATAAACCCCAGTATTGAGTGCATCCCTAGATTATCTCCAGTTATCTGTGCAATCTGAACTTAGATCCAGGATAGTAACTATGTTCACCTTTTCAACTTTTGACTGCAAGAGTGCTGTTTCTTACAAATGAAACAGATCAGCATCTCTCAACCTCACAATGCGCTGCAATTAAGATAAGGTTACTGTCTGGTTAAGCAATCTGGCTCTCAAGTCTTTGACTCTGGGTGACTCCTTCATTTGCCCCACATCAATGTTATACACTGTTGTCTGCAGGAACGTGTAAAAGTTGACAAGTGCACTGTCATAAGACAAATTAAACACAAAATGTACTTTGAAAAGTTCATCAAATGCCCCTAGAGAGCGGTTTGCCTGACACGGGATCAGATGCTTGTCCAAGGCGATGTAGAAGCTTTCAATCTTGCTTTTCTGACGTCCAACAGCAAGGAGGTACGGATGCTGCCGCTGGGTGTTGTTGAGATGTTCCTCCAAACTGCAGCATGACTAGGGTTGAAAAACACCAAACATTAGACACAAACATTATGTGCAGCAACAGAGAAAGCAACATAATAAAAATCACTGTTGAATCATTAACTCATTGTCTAGTGCAATATAGCAATGACTGTGAATAATTTCATTCCTCTTTGAGAAACCCACAACACACTGAATAATAAAACTACCTTATGAAAGATGACAAGTCTTTTAACAGCGTCACATGCACTAATTTTTGGACACTTCGGTCCTCCTGGTGATGGTGGAAGGAGATGAATCAGCAACAAAAGGGATGCCATTTCCTGGTCATGAACTAAAAACAGAGATTTACGTAAATTAACTGGCAACTTTAAGTTTGACAAGGACACAGAGCCACTGAGTTGTAAACATTTGTGTTCAGCCTACACTTCCAGAGTTAACAGCTTCAAGTGTACTTACTTCTTGTTTCATCAGGATCACTTTCTTCAGGTGTTTCAGCTGACAGCAACAACTGTGTCAACTCTGGTGTTGAAGCCAGTCGCTTGGCCTCTTTTATTACATTTGGTTTGAAGAACATGTCCCACTTCTGAAGCAGTCTGGAGGAAGTCTCATCATCAAAAAGCAGAGTGAAGTCTTGTTCCACCTTTAAGAAAGATGATATTAAACTATAAATAATACTCTCAAACTGTATGCTATTGAAAACATGTTATTCTAAACTTACCAGCCCTTTTGTGTCCAGAAATCTTGGGAAGGTAGAGAGGATATGAACGGTAAAGCCCGGATCTTTGATAAGCTTCTGCCGATGTTCAAAGGTCTCTCTCATTTTCTGAAAAATTTGGGACCTGTCTGTGGTGTGATTGAGTAAAGACATGGCTTCTTTGCAAGCATCCCCATGAAGTTGCCCTGTAAAATTAGTAGCCCTTTGGCCTTTTGGTCCTCCAGGTGTAACATCAAGAGGGCTATCAGGTGGCAAAGATCCTCGACGGATCTTCCGGTGGACCGTTTTCATACGCCAGGCGATATATCCCGTGTTGCTTGCTGGATCATAGAAGTGTTCCTGAAAACATTACAGAAATTGTAAGCACGTATAAGACAAAATCTCAACAAACTTACATAGCCTTTCTTGGATTACGGATCTCTCAGAGAAGGAAACAACATCACTATGCCTAAAGCATACTGCTCTCTGATTGCTTTAGTGGGGAGTTGCCTAAAAGAAGATTTTTTCAAATTATTCATCTTAATTTATGCAATAACCATGCAGTTATTTGGGAAAACAGGAAATGCAAAATGAATACCCATGTGTTTCAATCATGTGAGCCACCAGTATATTTATCATTTGTCGTCTTGTGGCATCTGTAAGCGTTTCTGTTGCTTGATACTCCTGTATTACTGCTTCACCACCAGACTTGGATTTTAGCACATCTTCAATCAACTAAATAAAACAAACACGAGAATGGTAATTATATTTCCAGAAACTCAGAGCAGTTAACCAGAAATTAAAATTTTTTTTAATCATGTCTGTCCAAACTTACAAGATTGATATCTTCAGAACACAAATGAAGATATGTTTTTTATAAAATCTGACGGGTTTCTGTCCGTGCTTTTTTTTTTGTATACATTTTTTTAAGATATATCATTTAATATAATGAAATGGTTTATAGAAATGTTTGCTGCATAAAAATTGTCAAAAGGAGGAAGAGAAAGCTCTCATCTCTGTATTCTTCAGATAAATGAAAGACTTCTGAGTTCTGACCTGTTTAGCAGATGCTGATGCCTCCTCAGTTCTTTGTCTCTTGTTAGGGACTTCACTTAAGATGACAGTTGATGCACTTGAGCTACTGCTGGAGTCAGACATCTCAGAAGAGAAGGAGTCTGAAAAATCTGAAAAATCAGCAAATATTAGAATTACAAAAATCGATGACTACTACACAAATCTTATTTTTAAACATGAAAAAGCAAATGTCTCATACTTATTGTGTGCTTAATGATTGGCTCCTTATTTAAACTCAATAAAACTTACGATCATTGGAGAAAACACTCAACACCACATTGCTTTGTCCAATGAGGTCACTGAATATTTCTTCATCAACTTCAGTCCTTGATGCATCCTTTTACATAACTGTTGCATCTGGTGGCAAGCAAAATCTCTCAATGACTGAAAAAGATAAAAAGATAAAAATGAAACCCTTTCTTGCTTCACAGCTCAATTATAAATACACATTAATCTGATGCTAACAATTCAATTAAATTTTGAAAAAAAAAATCATTATTTACGTTGCATTATAGCATTCAGAAGTGTATGCTTAAAGCAAAGAAATCGTTATGAAATGACCCAGGCGATATATGCAAACTATTTTATTATATTTTAATCGTATATGTAATCATTTTAATCAAGTGAAATAAAACAAACCTTTTAAGTGAAACTGATGAAAGTCAAAAAGTCCTTCAGTACGATCCAACTTCACATACTTCTGCTGTTCGCCGTAGTTCACCTGGACCAGCATTTTGACACGCAATGGCGACTGACAAAACAATTAACTGCAAATGAAAAAAACGTAGAGCTGACGACATATCGTTGTAGCATTAACATATGATGTGCCGATGCACAGTCTCCTCACAGAGACGATGTAAGCCTTCACCTCGACAGTAAGCGGTGTGCAGTCCTCCAGTGGCAAATCAACCACACCCTGTTTTAATAATAAAAAAAAAACTTTAAATTACGGTACATTATAGCTTTGAGCTTATTTTCTCAGAACTCTTATTTCTGCAGAACTCAACGTTTTAAAAAAGCTGATAAGCTTGATGTTACCTCTATGGAAAGTTGGTATTCTAAGGAATCATCTGCAAATTATATGCATCGCGCGGTAATGGTTGGCACACAATCAAGTCACATTCAGTTTTATAGCACGTTACAATACAGATTTTGTCAATTCAGCTTTATATTTATATAAACATTTAAACTTAGGCAATAGTTGGCGGCTCTGCAACCACCGAATCAGCAAGCCAAGGGCGACAATGAAAAATTCATTACTTTTTTTTGACGGTCCCTATTTTGTTAACCGCGCTACATTGGACATTTGCAAGCAATTATGTCGTTAAAACGATAATTGCCCGTTTTGATTGATTGTGATTTTACAAACATAACTTTATTGCACTTATAATTTGAAAGTTCGAATATAAAACCAACTTTACCGAAGTGCTAGAGCATCAACTTGGAATTACACCGGCTATTCAGTCTTGGCAATAAAGAAAGAATATTTTTGCTTTTATAAAATTATTTCGTTCTATCCTATAATTAAATCGTGGCTATGTTGTAATTATTCGTCAAACGTTACGTAGGCTATATACAAACACATGCATACAAGAACAAACAGAGAAAAGATTTTTGTAAATCGTGGCCACACTGTAATAATTTTGATTAAAATACATTAGTGCAATTGTGCCCAAGTCTTATCTATGGTTCCATACTACATAATCCTGTACTACTGTTAAATTAATTGCATCAATCAAATAGTTCAATTCAATTTAATCCCAAGGCTACTTAACCTTCCAAACTGCACGTGGATAATGGCGGCGATCTAGAAATTTCTCCAACTGAATTGCGTGGGCGGAGTATAATTGCATCTCTCTGAGGAGTTATTTTACCATTGATGATCAACTCCCTCAATTAACTCCAACACCCAGCCCAATTTAACTCCAAATGGGTTAAAATTACACTTTGAGAGTTCAAATGAACTCTAAAATGTTTAACACCAAAATTTCAACTCTCCAGTTTTTGCTGTGTAGTGAACACACACTCGGAGCAGTGGGCAGCCTTTTTTTTTGCCGCGGCACCCGGGGAGCAGTTGGGGTTCGGTGCCTTGCTCAAGGGTCTCACCTCAGTTGTGGTATTGAGGGTGGAAGAGAGCGCTGGTCATTCACTCCCCCCACCTACAATCCCTGCCGGACGCGAGACTCGAACCCACAACCTTCAGGTTCACCTTCGGGTTGCAAGTCCGACTCTCTATCCATTATCCATAATTAATGACATTAAAAAAGCAACAATTTTTTTCAAACCATGGTGCATCATTGTAAGAGTCATTGTCCTTTCAGGAGATGTAAGGTAACCTGATGCATTTGTTAAAACTGGGTTCTGTATAATGTGTGAATGATGATGAACTTTGTGGTCCTGGGGAGAACAAAGGTCTCATTCCATGAGGGTCCTTGGGTGAGTCACCCCGCCTTTTTCCTGAAGTTATCAGCTTTACCATCCTGTTGGGTGAGCCAACTGGTCTTGGCCAACAGCTTAAATCAATGAGTTTGACAGAGGTTTCTGTGGCTGAGAGGGTTCATTACTTGGTCTGGGATGTCCTAATGTCCTCTGTTGTTCACAGGAAATCTGAAATTAGGCAGGCGGTAATTAACTCGGCTCCTCAGTGTCTATGAGCGAGGATTCATTGTTTTATGGTTCCTGTGGTGAACTAAGTGGAGTTCTTTGGTAACATTTGGTTCAGGCTTCTGTGATTTTGTTGCTGCCTGTTCACTTAAAATCCTACATTATGTTTGGAACATTGTAGAAGTGGATAAACAATATTATGGTATGTTATGGACTATTAACTATTAAGGCCTGGACAGCCTATACCCATGCTATGTACGCTGAAGGATGAAGTATGTCCCATATTATTGTTATAATATGTCTTGTAAAATTTCATGTTCTTTCACTATGGAAAGGTTATGAATGTTAGCTTGCATAAATAAATGTGTGTTTATACTTAAAAATCTGTTTCATTCTCTTTATGCTGATTCTTATTATTTGTGAGTGTATTCTGTACCAGGGTGTTCTGACCTGTTCCACCATAAGTGGACAGAATGTATGTAAGGAGATAGATAAGTTGTATATGTTGTCATGTGAATACCCTTTTATCATACAATGAGTTAAACCTCTCTGAATATGTTATCACATAAATGAAACTTATTATACAGTCAGGTTGATAAGTATTTGGACAGTGAAACAAATTTTGCCTCTGTACACCACCACAATGGATTTGAAATGTAGCAATCATGATGTGACTGAATTGTAGACTTGATATGTCTGACCTGATATGTCAAACAATAAGATAAGTAGATAGAATGTGCATAAGGATATAGACAAATGGTACATGTTCTCATGTGAAGACCATTTAATCATACAATGAGCTAAGCCTCTCTGAACATTATCTCATAAATGACCTAAAAAACTTGTTATATATTGGGTGGGGTTTCAAACATTTAGTTAGACAGGTAGGGAGACAAGTTGTGTGACAAGGACGAAACAGAACTCTGACTATGCTCCTGTACTTCTTCATCTGAACTTTCTTCAAATAAAATTTATCTACTGTGAAGATCCTGTCTCCAGATTCATCCTTTGCATTTGACTGAATCGTTATTCTAGTACAAAAGACAACAGGCCACTCAAAAAATAGATAATGGGGGGATTCTGGTCCATGTTGACATGATTGCATCACACACCTCCTGCAGAATTTTAGGTCCACTGCTGCAAATCTCCTGTTCTACCATATCCCAAAGGTGTGCTATTGGATTCAGATTCGGTGACTGGGAAGGCCCTAAAGAACATTGAATTCATTGTCATGTTCATGA